>NC_060909.1:15118543-15156043 GCF_014805685.1 Silurus meridionalis
GCGTAAGATAATAGCACCACATATGTCAGGTATTAGCATACAAAGGAAAGGTGTGATAGAGAGATGCACACAGATTTATGATGATGATGATGATGATGATGATGATAATGATGATGATGATGATGATGAAACTGTCAGAGATCCATTTCCCCTCAAGTGTGTTCTTGACCCTCCCTTAACCTTCCCAAATGCTCTACATTCACACTCGTGCTCGCCTTAACGATCCTCTCCATCACACGCCGCTCATTTATAACACATCATAAACACACACACAGACACAATGGAGCTGAAAAGAATGAAGTAAGATTAAGGTCCAAACCTTACAGGATGCTAGCAATCAAATCTCACTGAGTCTGCTAGAACTGAACAAAGGGATTAGCAGAGCCAGGAACTAGCAATACTAGCTGACCAAATGTGAGCTAACTAGCTAATAAAAGTTGCACATAAAAAACATTAGCCATGTTAGTGGGAAACCAGCTGCCGGAATTCTGTTTCGTGACTCTGCTAAAGTTCCTATATTTATCTACCATTTCGTGTATGGCTGCCAGTCAGACAGGAAGTCCATGCTGTCTGAGGCCATGCTGCTGAGTTGGGGAATGGCGCAGTCCACTGTCTTCAAGCTCAGGACCACTGCCTGGGTTCTCTGCTCGTCGCCACTGATCCACGAGTCATCCACATGCTACAGAATATACACACAAACACACAACTCTAATTACTGCAAATCCGAGTAATACACAATATTAATCATGTGGCATTGAGTGGGCCTAATATCCTAATGAGCAGAATATTTTAATAAGGCTGCCAAGTCTCCGCCCATCTCTAGAGACTCAACACTACAGCAGAATCAGGACTCATAAACCCGACATTAAACATAATTCTGAAAGAGAAATGGCACACACACACAAGCACTTACACACACATGCAAACATGTACACACACATGCACGCACCGTGAGTTTGGTGATAAGACAGATGGGTTTGTGAGAGTCGATGAATCCAAGGCCGAAAACCCTCATGGTGTCACAGCAGAACACTCGAATATCACACATTCCACCATTCTTTATATCAGTCGGCTCCATGTGCTGGTCTACACACACACACACACACACACACACACACACACACAAACACAAACACACACACAATGATCACTCATTATTTTCCTACTCATCCACAAAATCTGTCAGGAGCTGAACATTTTTATTAAAGCGTTCTTTACAGGATCTTTAGACGGCAACTGAAGAACCCTTAATTCAAATGTGAAAAAAAAACACTTAATGAGAAACAAGAAGAAGAAGACGTAGATGATTCATGCCTGTTAAAGCATTTCATCATCTCCAGTCATTATGTTTGAATAAAATTATACAGTCCAACAAAAAAGTGCTTTAAAACATCAATTCAATTCAATTCATTTTTATTTGTATTGAACGTTTAACAATGAACATTGTCTCAGAGCAGCTTTACACAGATAATGTGGTGATTAAAATAAATATGTTCTTTGTAAGTAAGTTTGTCCTGATGAACAAGCCACTGTGGCAAGGAAAAACTCCCTGAGATGGCATAAGGAAGAAACCTTAAGAGGAACCAGACTCAAGAGGAAACCTCATACTCATCTGGGTTGCACCAAATGTCCATTTATAGCAGATATACGATGATGCGGGGTACAGTGATGATGATCAGAAGCAAACTGCACTCCTGAGTCAGTGCAGCAGACTGCCGACACCAACTACAGTCAATCCATCCTCAAAGCACCTGTTCTCTGAATTTCATGGAACCACCCAAGGTATTGATGAGAAACCCCCCAGCTGCACAGAGGGCCTCCAGTTAAAGAGAACACTATCCAGAGGCAGGCATGACAAGTGGAAGATCCATGAGGGAAGAAGGGCAGGATCAGTGGTCACTGAACCTCAGGAGCATGTTTAACTCAACCGAAGAGAGAGAGAGAGAGAGAGAGAGAGAGAGAGAGAGAGAAAGGGTGACAGGAAGAGAAGGATATGGATTATTATCTGTCCTTATTGTTGTATGAAAGTTAATGTCACTGTGCAGTTTGGCAAGACTCGCTATGGCAGCATAACTAAAAGGGAGAACCAGAAGGTAACACAGACATGAGGATCTCTGGGATAAGAGATGACCCACCACACCACCGTCAACAAACCAGAGTGAGCGTGTGAATGTGAGGGACGACAGCATACAAATATCCCAGTTCACCAAACACTCTATATCCATGCTCCCTCCAGATCTGAGCCTTTACCTAAGAAAAATCTACTGATAAAAACTTGACTAAATAAATAGTTTTCAACCTCGACTTGAACACTGAGACTGTGTCTGAGTCCCGAACACTGATTGGAAGGCTGTTCCATAACTGTGGGGCTTTATAAGAGAAAGATCTGCCTCCTGCTGGAGTCTTCATTATTTGAGGAACCAACAGATAGCCAGCACCTTTTGATCTAAGTAGGCGTGGAGGATCATACTGGTACAGAAGTTCACTCAGATACTGCGGTCGACCGTTAAGTGCTTTTATCGTCAGTAGTAGTATTTTATAATCAATGTGAGATGATTGGGAGCCAGTGTAGACTGATTAAAACAGGGTGATGTGGTCATATTTCCTAGATCTAGTGAGGACTCTTGCTGCTGCATTCTGAACTAACTGGAAGCTTATTTATGCACTTAAACACCCAGACAGTAAAGCGTTACAGTAGTCTAATCTAGAAGTAACAAAAGCATGAACTAGTTTTTCTGCATCCTGTAACGACATCATATTTCTAATTTTAGCAATATTTCTAAGGTGAAAGAAGGAGATCCTGGTGATATTATTCACGTGAGACTCAAAGGAAAGACTGGTCAATAATCACACCAAGGTCTTTGACAGCCGTACATGCTGAAACAGAAACACCATCCAGAGATGCTACGTAAACGGAAAGTTTACTTCTAGCTGCATGTGGTCCTAGTAAAAGTACTTCCGTCTTATCTGAGTTGAGCAGAAGAAAGTTATTAAGCATCCACTGTCTAATGTCCTTTACACACTTCTCAACATTGTTAAGCTGATCTCTCATCTGGCTTTGCTGAAATATACAGCTGTGTGTCATCAGCATAGCAATGGAAGCGAATCCCATGTTTATGAATAATTTCACCAAGAGGCAGCATATATAAAGAAAAGCAGTGGGCCTAAGACAGATCCTTGAGGAACACCAAACTTTACCTCATAGAGTGTGGAGAACTCACCATTTACATCAACAAACTGATAGCGATCAGTCAAATAAGACCTGAGCCAAGAGAGCTGTTCCTTTATTCCAACAACGTTCTCAAGTCTAGCAAGCAGTATAGTATGATCAATGGTGTCAAAAGCTGCACTAAGGTCGAGCAAAACAAGTAAGAGACAAAACCCTGATCAGACCAATAACAGTCATTTCCAACCTTAACTAGCCCATCTCTGTGTTATGATGACAA
Organism: Silurus meridionalis; assembly: GCF_014805685.1. Lineage (NCBI taxonomy): Eukaryota > Metazoa > Chordata > Actinopteri > Siluriformes > Siluridae > Silurus > Silurus meridionalis. Next base: position 15,121,990 of record NC_060909.1, read on the forward strand.
ACCTGACTGATAATTTCTAACCCTAACCTCAGTAAATGAGAGCAGAACTGCTGTGCCTACAACCCTAGAATCTTAGATAAAGATTTGATACCCTAGTTGACAGCTGACATGGGTCAAGACAGGCTAATGAGGGCCTGTTGATAACTGCCTAAATTTAGGTACAAACCAGTGCTAATGGAACCCTATTTTTAAAACAAGTTCAACCCTCTGAATGATCTGTTTGAGGAAACCCTAGGCTATAACCCTAAATGCAGGTGATGATTTTGACGAGGCCCTAAAAAATGTAACTAACCCTGAATAAGTAAAACTTTGTAATTGATTGTCTGCTATAATGACACTGCTGTCTACAGGGTTATTTATAAATAACTAATCCCTAACTTGCCTGAACAACTATCCTATTAAAAAGTTCATGAAATCATTACTACCTATTGATGGTGCATGTAACAGTGCTATTCCCCTATGTTGCTGCAGTACAGAATAAAAAACTAGGATTATGCTTGTTATTTTCTATGAGGGTGGAGAAATATGCTGATCTAGCAGCACTAAGAGATTTTCTAACCTCAAGATTCTCCTTCCATGCTATTTGAAATACTGTTAATTTTGTTTAACGCCATTTACGCTAATTTTCAAGTGGTCTAACCTGCTGTATGACCACTGTGCTAATTTTTCTCCCTGATCATTTTGGTCTTAAGGGAGGCTCCATCCTCTAGAGTGTTACGGAACATTGATTCTAGGTATTCAGTGGCCCAGTCAAGCTCTGCGGGGTCAGATGTAGATCTATCTAATATCGTAATTTCGGAAGATTATTGATAAAACTCTGCTGTAGCTAACTAACATGCTTAACACTAACGTGATGAGGTAGAAATGCAATGACTGAAGCAGATTTGAAAAGAGATGAGGTAATGGTCTGACATAGCTTTAGACTGTGGAATTATAATTAAATGTTTTATTTTTAATCCAAATGTTAATAACAAATCAAGAGTGTTTCTCCACCATGAGCGGGTCCTAAAACATTTTGCTTAACTCCTACTGAATCTGAATGGACACAACTGCTGCTCTTAAGGAGTCTTCCTGATTATTAAAATTAATATTAAAGTCACCAACAATTAATGCTTTGTCTAAAGAAGTAGCTAAATTTGTGATGAAATCTGCAAATTCTATGAGAAAATCAGAGTCGGGACCCTGGGGGTCTATAAATAATAATTAGTGGAATTGACTGACTGGACCTACTTTTGGACACTGAATATTTTATGTTGGTGTAAAGAACTTCAAATGTTTTACATTAGTGATTAGTCTTTTATGTGACTCTATTATTATAAAAAGCACCTCCTCTGCCATTTAGATGGGGCTGCTGTATGCAACTATACCCAGGAGGACTCGCTTCATTTAATGCTACATATTTATTCTGTTTAATCCACGGTTGTGTCAAACACATTATTTTAAACTCCTGGTCGGTAATAATTTGGTTTATAGTCAGTGCTTTTTTGGACACATACCAACTCTCGTACATGTGCATACATGTTTGCCCGATCTGTGCACCAATATTTGTTTTTGCATTTCAGGGGGAGCTACAGAGCCCTATTGCCACGCCTATGTTCCAGTCTTTGACCGGTCCTAATGGCAGACGACTTTGACGTCTGTGCCAAATTTCACAATATTGCATGTATGGGACCTCTAATGGCCATTTGTTGAAAGAAAAAAAAAAAAAAGAAAATAATAATTTAAAGAAAATTAGGGTCAGATTCTGGTGCAGGCCATTCTGGCCTGCTCCTCGGTGCTCGGGCCCTAATAAAAGCACTGCGTAACATGCACACCATCAATAGGTAGTAATGATTATATGAACTTTTTTAATAATAAAATTGAAAACATCAGGCAAGAAATCCAGACGGTTAATATAAATCCAATTTATTTTATAAGTAACCCTGTAGACACCAGTGTAATTATAGCAGACAATCAACTACAAAGCTTCACTCCTATTCATTAAAATGACAATCTCATTAATTTACTCATCAAAACCATCGAACTGCCTTCTCGATCCCTTGCCTACAAGTTTCTTTAAACAGATAACTCCAGAGGTAATTGAACCTGTTTTAAAAATAATAAACTCTTCCATTAGCACTGGTTATGTACCTAAATCCTTCAAACTGGCAGTTATCCACCCCCTTATTAAGAAACCTGACCTTGACCCATGTCAGCTGTCCAACTACAGACCAATATCAAATCTCCCCTTTATATCCAAAATTTTAGAAAAGGTTGTAGCACAGCAGTTCTGCTCACACCTACTTATGAATAACATTTTTGAAATGTATCAGTCAGGATTTCGGCCTCATCATAGCACAGAGACGGCGCTAGTTAAGGTGGTAAATGACCTGTTATTGGCCTCTGATCAGGCTTTTGTCTCCTTCCTTGTTTTGCTCGACCTTAGTGCAGCTTTTGACACCATTGATCACACTATACTACTTGCAAGACTTGAGAAGGTTGTTGGAATAAAGGGAACAGCTCTCTCTTGGCTCAGGTCTTATTTGACTGATCGCTATCAGTTTGTTGATGTAAATGGTGAGTTCTCCACACTCTATGAGGTAAAGTTTGGTGTTCCTCAAGGATCTGTCTTAGGCCCACTGCTTTTCTCTTTATATATGCTGCCTCTTGGTGAAATCATTCATAAACATGGGATTCGCTTCCATTGCTATGCTGATGACACACAGCTGTATATTTCAGCAAAGCCAGATGAGCGAGATCAGCTTAACAATGTTGAGAAGTGTGTAAAGGACTTTAGACAGTGGATGCTTAATAACTTTCTTCTGCTCAACTCAGATAAGATGGAAGTACTTTTACTAGGACCACATGCAGCTAGAAGTAAACTTTCCGATTACGTAGCATCTCTGGATGGTGTTTCTGTTTCAGCATGTACGGCTGTCAAAGACCTTGGTGTGATTATTGACCCGAGTCTTTCCTTTGAGTCTCACGTGAATAATATCACCAGGATCGCCTTCTTTCTGCACAGTGACATTAACTTTCATACACCAATAGGGACACTTAATAATCCATATCCTTCTCTTCCTGTCACCCTCTTCTCTCTCTCTCTCTCTCTCTCTCTCTCTTTTCTCATGCTCCTGAGGCTCCAGTGACCACTGTTCCTGCCCCTCTCCCCTCCGTGGATCTTCACACTTCTGTGCAGCTTGGGACGGTCTCTCATCAACACCTTGGGTGGTTCCATGTAATTCCGGAGTAGAACGGGTGCTTTGAGGATGGATTGGACTGTAGTTAATGTCAACAGTCTGCTACACTGACTCAGGAATACAGTTTGCTTCTGATCATCATCACTGTACCCAGCAACATTGTATGTCTGCTTCAAATTGACATTTGGTGCAACCCAGATGAGGATGGGTTCCCTCTTGAGTCTGGTTCCTCTCAAGGTTTCTTTCTTATGCCATCTCGGGGAGTTTTTCCTTGCCACAGTTGCTCATCAGGGACAAACATACTTACAAAAGAACATATTTACGTTTAATCACCACATTATCTGTGTAAAGCTGCTTTGAGACAATGTTCATTGTTAAAAGCGCTATACAAATAAAAATGAATTGAATTGAATTGAATCAGGGACAAACTTACTTACAAAGAACATATTTACTTTTAATGACCACATTATCTGTGTACAGCTGCTTTGAGACAATGTTCATTGTTAAAAGCGCTATACAAATAAAATGAATTTAATTGAACTGAATTGAAGGTTGCCAATCCCTGCTCTAGAACTATCTTTTTACAGTCTTTTACTGCCTGAATTTATAACAGCTTTCCTTTGATTGTTTAGGGAACAGCTGCTGCACATCTGTAAAGGCCTCGAAAATACTGCTTGCTAAAATAATTCTGCAATAGTTTTATTTAGTTTAGAATAACAGCTTTCTCTATACAACCTTTAAATTGTAACAGTACTTTTAATGTTCTGTTCTGGTTAGTGTGAACGTCACACATTAACGCCGAGCAGCGTTTTATTTCAGCTCAAAAACATTCACATTAGCAATCATCGAAAAGAAGACACCCTAAAATCCTGTACCATCTGCCGCATCCCCGGTGATGGAGCCAAGCGCTGATCGGAGCCGGTTTATGGATGTGAGACATCAGCATGAGAAGAGGACTGTAATTAAGAGGCGTGTTTGGAGCTGAAAAGAGGAAGAGGTGCTGATGAGGAGAACAGGGAGAACATCTGATCCTCTGGCAGCATTTGATCGCTCCTGCCGTCTCGAGTGCCAGCTGTGAGAAGTCGTCCTGTCCCGCTTTAATTAAAACTACTCCAGGCTCCGGGCTTGGGCTGGAAGACGAGATCAGGGTAAATACGCGTTAAACGTCCTGAGGAGACGATTTCACCATTCTGTCTTTCATTCTTAAACAACAGCTGGCCACACTTCCACAGTGGGTGTGGTCTAATATGCAAATAAACACCTAATTCACAGCTGTCTGTCTGAAGCTCTGGCTTAAAGGTTACTCAAGAAAAGAATCAGGAATTAGCCATCATGAATCACACTTGGTTAGCTTTCTCTCACTCGCTAGGTTAGCATTCTCTCATTGCTAGGTTAGCTTTCGCGTTAGCATTCTCTCACTTGCTAAGTTAGCTTTCTCTAACTCGCTAGGTTAGAGTTGTCTCACTCATTAGGTTAGCTTTCTCTCACTTGCTAGATTAGCTTTCTCATTAGCATTCTCTTACTCGCTTGGTTAGTTTTCTCGTTAGCTATCTCTTACTCTCTAGGTTAGCATTCTCCCACTCGTTAGGTTAGCTTTCTCTCACTTGCTTGGTTATTTAAGTTTTGCCATCTTGTAAAGAAGCTGCAAAGCATTGTGAGTAATATCCAGTGCACAGCAATATTTTACCTTAGACGTCACACCCTAGTTGGTACAGAGTAGAGAGATTAGAAAATATGTCCGCACAAATTGGGACACATCTCAGGGACTCCATCAGTTCACTCCTCAGGTGCACATGATTATAATTAAATGCATCAGTGCGCTGCACTGCCGTTTGTGTAAGGAACACTTACCGATGGCAAGGCTGCAGTCGTAATGGCTGTGTCCTGAATCACACTGACACCCCCACTCACACAGCACCCTTTCCCGTTACACAGATCAGGATATCGCAGCACCATCTCCACCTCCAACCCCGTCCTTAGACATACCCGCTGAAGTCGCACAGCCTTCCAGCCACCTCCTCTCACATTTGTTTTCCTAGAAAGGACAGACGCTCCCTGTGCCACACTCCAGGACATCATTATTCTACAGATCCAGGATACACAGATCCACTGCATCCTCCATCCTTTGGCCCACAAGTTCCCTACACGCCGAGCCCATGGTGGAGTTCAGTAGCAGCGAGTGACTGACATTAGACCACCAGGAGTCAGCCCGGAAGCACCCGGGAATGTGGCATCAGCAGAGGAGAGGTGAGCTTATGAAAAGAAGTACGGAAAACGCTTCATGTCCACATTGATGAGACACTGGACAGAATGAATGGAGTGCACACTTTGTCTTCACTTCCTACCTGAAGGGTACAAGGAAACTGAGTTTTAGTTATACACAGAAAACAAAAAAAAAAAAATTTAAAACTGCAAATCCAAAAAAGTTGGAACACTGTAAAAATTTTAATAAACACAGAAAAAGAAACAAAGAAGAAGAATATGATACAGAAACGCCTTCATCCTCTCTGGGCCAAAGTTAATTTATAATGTACTAAGGCAAAGTGGAAAACTGTTCTGTGGTCAGATAAATCGACATTTCAATTACTTTTCTAAACAATGGACACCATGTGCCTGTGGAATGGGCAGCTTGCACATCTTGAAAGGCTCCATCAATGCTGAAGGCTATATACAGGTTTTAGAGCATGAAATGCTTCCATCCAAAAAAACATCTTTTTCAGGGCCTTGCATGTTGGAGCAAGACAATGCTAACTGCATACTGCATCTATCACAATAACAAGACTTCGTAGTAGAAGAGTTCAGTTGTTGCACTGGCCTACTTGCGGTCCAGACCTTTCACCATTTCAAAACATTTATCATGAATTGAAAAACACAAAAAAGGAGATGCAGAACTGTTGGGCAGCTACAATCCTGTATCAGACACACATGGGACATCAACTTCAGCAATTGGTCTTCTCAGTTCCCAGATGTATATGGACAGAAGATGTGATGCTACACAGTGCGAAACATGGACCTGTAACAACTCTTTTAAACATGTTGCAGCCATTAAATTAAATAAAGACCTAATTTTTCCTTAAAATGGTTTATATTCTCAGTTTAAACATTCAATATGTTTTTTATTTTTATTTTGAATAAAAATTTGGCTCATAAGATTTGCATTCTGTTTTTATTTAGATTTTACACAGCGTCCCAAGTTTTTTGTAATTGCGGTTGTACAGAACAAACCTGTCTCTACTTCTACACACCAAACATTTTTCACAGAAAACTGCTAAAAGTGTCCACTACAGGAATTTTAACACGAACTTCACCAGTATAAGAAGTTCATTCGGATCCTAGCTGAGTGAACATTGACCCCTGGGCATACTCGTCTGTGGCGTCTCTGAAGGGGAAGAGTGAGGTGAAGTCGAAGTGATCATCAGAGAGACAGGGTGAGAAGATGTCCAGGTTTCTGTAGGCACAGTATCTGCTTCGATCATGGTGTTGCTCAGCAGGTGGTGCTGTGTCGAACAGACTCTCATCTGTAGCCAGTCTGATAAACACAACACTATGAAAAGAGGAATAAAAGTGACACAACGCCATGCAAATGAGCTAACGGTGAAGCTTAGGTTAGGAGGAGATAAGAACACAAATCTGAATTTTAATGGCTGCCTTTTCCCCCTCAGTGCCGCATCGCCTGCAGCTTTCAATAAAAGGGTTGAGATAAAAATATGACCTCATACCGTGTAGAATAGAAATGTTATAATACAGGGCTCTGCATTTCAATCAATTTTATTATTAACATTATTCTACATTCAAATATACAATTATTCTGCCTTTACTAGTGTGTGTGAACTATCTTTACAGATAGCGAACAGTCTCCAATAAAGAACTAGGAAGCGTCTTGCTCATTTAGTGTGTTTTACTGGAAAGACTGTAAAACTGTAACATACAGAAACCAAGAGAATGCACGTTACAATCTCAATAGGGTGAATAGACAATGCAATTATAAAATAAGTAGTTTAGAAATAACTAAAAGACTCAAAAAACCGATCTCATTAGCGAGCGATTAGCACCATGCTAATATACATAGAAAATGCCATAGAGAAGCTAATGGTAATAGCGCCACATATTTTCTTACAAATTAGAAATAGAAAACATGCTAAAATTACTAAAATTGGTATCTAATGTAAGCTAAGATCACTATCAAACAAATACTTACAGACAGATATGTTTAGGAGCCAAAATATTAGTTTAAAGACTTTAACACTCTGCTAATGACTTGCTGTAGGAATGTTAAGAGAATACCTGAACTACGGTGGCTCTGCATGGACAAATCACAAGAAACTCAAAAACACAATTAACTCTTCCCACAAGGGGCCAGTACAACAATATTAAATACATTTACATTTAAACACTAATGCTGTTCGACTCAACCAGCCATCAATCATTGATTTGTTCTGATTGGCTAAGAGCAATACACAGTGTTCTGATTGGCTGAGAGCAGTACACAGTGTTCTGATTGGCTAAGAGCGGTACAGTGTGTTCTGATTGGCTGAGAGCGGTACACAGTGTTCTGAGCAGATCTACTTTTTGGTATATTTTTGTGCAGATAAGTTTCAGGTAAAAATAAATTGTAATCTCTGCTAGATGAATATTTTCTTCCTCTTGTTTGTTATCTTTTACAAATGTTTTAAATAAACCCTGACAGCTTCAACTTCTTTACCTGAAGGGGGAAGTTGAAGCGTCTCAAAAAGCAAATGATCTCCACTTTCTCACACTATAAGCCAGCTGGGAGTGCAGGACGGTACAGGTAGTGTCAAGCAACCTTCAGTAAAACAGTATTGGATCGGGACCTAAAAACTGTGAAGGCTGATGTGAAGGCTGATGTGAAGGCCATGAAAGGTCTTCAAAATCGCTTTTTGGTCTCATTAAATCGTTGCTTACACTCCCTAACTCCAGGCATGTTTGAAGAGATCCAGGTTACTGTGGTGATACAGGGTTCCATCAGGACCCTGGAAGTCATTGTGAATATGTTTGTAGAAGTTTGCACACAGACCTCGGGTGTGGCCAAAGTCTCCCCAGTTGCACACTCCTGCTCGCACAAACGCCCCTGAGACAAATACACTGTCTGTGTGAGAGAGTCACGTTATGGAGATAATGGGAATGAAATGCTCGACGAATGTGACTCAGACCCATGATCAGTTTTTACTGAGATTACAGAGAACGTTCATCTCATAAGGTCTGAGCTCAGATTTAACAAATGGACGACTTCATTCTTAAGTGCTTGATTGACAGCAGGGGACGTGTCTTTTGCAATTGTCCGTCGCACATGTCGAAGGTCACAAGATCGTTGTCCTTTCGCTCCACCAGGCCAAAGGTGCTGGACGCCGGATAGTGCCAACTCTCACAATCCCTATGAAACCCCTGTACCTCGAACACTCGACTCGAGCTCGAGTAGAGGACAAACGCCCCTCTGTGCTGATTCTCAAAATGCTTGAAAGAGGGAGACACGGGCAAAACTATTACAGCAATAATAATAATTAGACATTACATTATTACTGTGTGTGTGTGTGTGTGTGTGTGTGTGTGTGTGTGTATATTACGTTGGAGAATTGTACACCTGCCATCCAAGGTGAGAATGTGACGATCAGCGAGAGAGTGACAGTTGCTAGTGGGACTGAAGTATTGGGGGTGTACATATAGTTGAGGGGTGGAGTCACTCCTGATCTTCACCCTGCTATTAGAGGTAGTGTATTGGCTCCACACCAACACATAGGCATGTGTGTGTTCATGTAGCTCACAGCAGTGTAGGAAGAGTGCAGATACACACTGTTGAACCGTGTCTATTTCTTGTGTAGTGAGACCAAGAAATAAATACCGTAATTTCCGGACTATTAAGCGCACCCAAATATAAGTTGCACCCACTGAATTTGACAAAGATTTTATTTTGAACATAAATAAGCCGCACCTGTCTATAAGCCTACACTGAAACTAATGAACTTTACACAGGCTTTAACGAAAGACAGTGTCTTTTACACGGCTTGTATGTAAACAGTAGCCTACCAAGAAAGTCATTGTTTACTGTCTTTCTCCTTCCTTTCACAACTATTTTTCTCGCGAGTTTTTCTTTTGGCATCGCCGTGCGTCTAAAAAATCACCATCAGTAAAGCTTTTCTCTCAATGCCGTGCAGCTCAGAACACAAGTGAAGTGCATTTTTTTCATGCCCAGTTGTTTTCAGTGTGATGAATGATTCGTATTTCCTGTTGCCACTCCAAGTAAGCGGCAGGTCAAACGTCAGAGGAACCTCATCCATATTTATTATGTGGTGCGGCCCGATTCAGTGGGAGCACATCTGATTTAATATAAAGATAACAGTGCGTACACATCGCGAGGCTCAGCGTCTCTCCAGATTTGCCGTATTTGTGCTTATTTATGCACTATTCTTCTGCATGCTTGCGCAAATTTCTCATGCAAGCATATCATTCAACAGACAGTCACTTTTAGATATTGGTCACATCTGCACAAACTCTGTTTCAGACTTTATTTTCACATTTGACCAGATACCACCGGAGCTCGTAAGGAAGCCGCAACACAGCGAGCCCTTTATCCCGACTGACGTGTCCGGCGCCGGCACTGACGCAGAGACAGAAAACAGAGACGAGGAAAACGTGGAGGACTTCGGGCTAAGGTAAAGCTAAACCCACATCGACCAGCGCTTTCAAGTATTTTTAGCCAATGTTCGGTCCCTGACGAACAAACTGGATGAGCTCAGGATCTGGACCCTCACACAGAGACCGATTACGGACTGCAATATCATGGTCTTCTCGGAAACTTGGCTCAACACCGGCATCCCAAACAGCCTGCTGGAGCTCAAGAGGCGCACGATTTTCAGGGCGGATAGAGATGCAGCATTCACGGGTAAGAACAGAGGAGGTGGCTTATGCACTTATGTAAACAAAACATGGTGCACTGTCTCTGTCACTGTTTCTTCTCACTGCTCTGCTGATCTTGAATACCTGATCATTAAGTGCAGACCCTTTTATTTACCACGTGAGTTCACATGCGTTGTTGTGATAGCAGTGTATGTCGCCCCGGATGCTAAGGCTAGCATAGCCATGAAAGAACTAAGTTCTGCTATCAACAAACTGCAGACAGTGCATCCTGATAGAGCCGTTATTGTTGCTGGGGATTTTAATCACTGCAATTTAAGATCTGTTCTGCCAAAATTCCAACAGAATGTGTTCCAACAGAATGTGTGAAAACATCAAAGTGTTCCCCAATCAGAAGCCATGGATGAACAAGGAGGTCCATCTCTGACGAACGTGGCAAGGAATACAGGCTATCACTGACCGCAAACCACCCAACGCAACACCTGCAACCAGTTCTGCCTCACTCCCCAACGAGCTCAACCTCTTCTACGCTCTTCTACATGGAACCCTTGCTCAAAACAGAGCCGTTACCAGGTGAGCAGCCACTTACACTCTCCACCTCCGAAGGGTGAGCTGCCCTGGGAAGGGTGAATGCAAGGAAAGCAGCTGGCCCTGATGGCATCCCTGGTCGTGTACTCAGAGCATGCGCGGAGCAACTGGCCGAGGTCTTCACGGACATCTTTAATCTTTTAGATCAGCTTTTAATACAGTTTGCCTTTCCAAGCTAATCCTGAAGCTGGAACAACTTGGCATCAGCACACAACTTTGCAATTGGACTCTGAACTTCCTTATGAACAGATCACAGTCTGATCACTGTCACCCCCTCCAGTCTCACCATCAGCACTGGAGTTCCTCAGGGATGTGTATTGTCTCCACTGCTATACTCCCTTTTCACCCATAACTGCATACCTGTCCATACCTCAAACAGCATTATAAAGTTTGCAGATGACACCACAGGGGTAGGCCTGATTGAAGGTAACGACGAGACAGCTTACAGGGAGGAAATCCAGCACCTAGTAGCATGGTGTGAGGACAATAACCTGGAACATAACACCAAAAAGACCAAGGAGGTCATTGTGGATTACAGACGTGCTGGCAATTACACTCATCCTCCAATTCACATCAACGGAACTGCTGTTGAGCGTGTACCCAGCTTCAAGTTCCTTGGAATACACATCTCTACAGCAGCTGCACAGCAGCTGCACAGCTTCGGACCATAAAAGCCCTTCAGAGGGTGGTGAAAACCGCCCAACGATTCATCGGTATTAAACTACCTACCTTGGAGAACATTTTCAAAAACCGCTGTTTGCAAAGGTCGAGGGGCATCATCAAAGATCCCTCTCACCCCAACCATGGACTATACCCTTATTCAGTTATATGTACATATTACTACACCTTCTGTATAACCTCATACCCTTATTTATTACACTGCCAATGTAAATAAGCTATCTATGCACTTCTGGTTAGATGCTAACTGCATTGCATTGGCTCTGTACATGTACCCTGCACAATGACAATAAAGTTGAAATCTAATCCAATCTAATCTAATAAAGAGTTTCATTGGTTCACCTGAACCCCTTCCTAATCTCGATGCACTCTATCTCACTGAGACCTGGATTAAACCAAATGATTAAATGGGTCTAAATGAGTCTACACCATCAGGATATGTTTATAAGCATGAGCCCCGTCAGACTGGTCATGGGGTGGTGTAGCTCCATTTATAGTGCCTCTCTTAATATTAGTCAGAGATTAGGATTCAGCTTTAAATCATTTAGAGTGCTCATTTTTAAAGTTATACTTTCAGACAAAGATAGAAAACCCCTCTATCTCTCGCTCTGGTCACCGTGTACACACCCCCAGGGCCCTACATTGATTTTCTTCAAGAATTTTCTCGTTTTCTTTCAGACCTCTTGATCAATTTTGATAAAGTGCTGCTTGTAGGAGATTTTAATATTCATGTAGATGATGTAAACGATGCTCTAGGACTATAATTTGTGGATTTATGAAACTGTTTTGGGGTTAAACAAAACGTTACCAGACCAACTCATTGCTTTAACCACACATTAGACTTAATAATATCCCATGGAGCAGACGTGACTGATATAGATATTTTACCTCAGAGTGATGACATCACAGACCATTACCTCATACTGTACACACTACCGGTAGAGCAGATTAGCCGTGTTTCCCCACGCTATCGACTTGGTAGGACTATTGTTCTGACCACTAAGAACAGATTCATAAATAACCTGCCTGATTTATCTCAATTTCACACCAAACCCATAACTGCTAATGATCTTGATGAAATGTCTAACAACATAGACCTTATCCTCACTAGCACATTAGACACTGTTGCCCCCATCCAGTTAAAAAAGGTTAGAGAACAAGCACCTGCACCTTGGTATAATAGTCATACGCATGCCCTCAAGAGAACAGCCTGTAATCTGGAGAGAAAATGGAGGAAAACTAAAATGAAGGTATTTAGAATTGCGTATAAAGACAGTATGCTCAGCTACAGACAGGCGGTAAAAGCTGCTAGAGTTGATCACCTGAGCAAACTCATAGAAAACAACAAAAACAATCCCAGATTCCCTTTCAGTACAGTGCCTAAATTAACAACAAATCAGGGATTTGAAAAAATGTGTTCCATCACAGTTTAGTAGTGAGGACTTCATGATTACTTCAGTGGAAAAATGTCAAGTATTAGAAAAACAATTGTGGCAGTCCCACCTCCATCTTCTGACCCAATCTTACATAAAACTCCACAACTACACTGTTTTACATATACAGGACAGGTAGAGCTGTATAATGTTATTACCAAAACCAAATCAACAACATGACAGTTAGATCCTATTCCAACTAAACTACTGAAGGAAGTGTTATATACAGCTGGTGAGCCTCTTCACAATATTATTAACTCCTCGCTATCGTTAGGTCACGTCCCTAAACCCCTCAAGTTAGCAGTTATTAAGCCCCTCATTAAGAAACCTAATTTGGATCCAAACACACTGTCAAATTATAGACCAATTTCAAATCTCCCATTTATGTCTGAGATTTAGAAAAGATTGTCGCTGCCCAGTTATGTTCCCACTTACAAGAGAACAATATCTTTAAGAGTTTCGGTCAGGTTTCAGGCTTCATCAAAGCACAGAAACTGCTCTATTTAAAATCACTAATGATCTGCTTTTAGCTTCAGACCAAGGCTTCATCTCTCTTAGTTTTACTAGATCTTAGTGCTGCATTAGATCTATAGAACTATAGAACTATAGATCATGATCTTCTCCTGGATCACTTAAAGAATTACATCGCCATTCAGGGACAGGCATTAAACTGGTTTAAATCCTACCTGTTGGTGCTGGATCTGTGATGATCACAAATGTTGAGCTATTTTATTAGTTGCTCAGTAGCTCCTAGTTTTATAACCATAAAGACTGTATAAGACTGTAGAAAGAACATTACTTATAATCTTATACTCAGTATTCATGTTAGTTCTCACTCTCCAGTGTTCTGTATTGTTGAAAGATTTATGATCAAACTCTTGATGTCACCCAAATGAGGATGGGTTCCCCTTTTGAGTCCGGTTCCTCTCAAGGTTTCTTCCTCATAACATCTAAGGGAGTTTTTCCTTGCCACAGTCGCCACGGCTGCTCATCAGGGATAAATGCACACCATTCACCTTGACTGTTGATTTCTGTAAAGCTGTTTTGAGACAATGTCTGTTGTGAAAAGCGCTTTAGAAATAAACCTGACTTGACTTGACCTGTCTGATCGTTACCATTTTGTAGATTTAAATAGAGAACTATGCAGGCGTCTAAAGACTGAGATTAACCATGGTTCCGAACTCTAAATGTTAAAGACTGGGACAACCCATGATTCAGGACTCTAAAGACTAGGACTACATCAAAGTCAGGATTGTAATACTGAGACTAACCAAAACGTCAGGACTGTAAGATTGAAACTAACCCATCAGGATGTGAGTTTGTACCTTGTGCACAGTATCCCATGCAGCCTTGTGTGCAGAAAGTGGCCGCAGCTTTGTGCAGTGACAGGGATGCAAAACAGACAGCAGTCTTTAAAGAAGCTTTAAGAAAACTGCCATGTTCTACAAGCAGTAAAATGTTTGATCTCACTAAAAGCTGGGAGAGAAACCAAGAGAATTCACAATCACAGAGAGAAAGTCAGACCCGAAGCCTGCGTCCCACGTCGGTTCATCTACAGAGAAAGGAAGAGAGATGGGGGTCGAGAGAGAAAGAGACTGTCTGGATCCTCCGGTTTAACCGCATTGCGTGCCCCTGAGAGTACTCTTGCCACCATGCCTATTCTGGTTCCTGTTTTCCAACCCAGTCTCTGATCCCTGTTCCTGCCCTGATCTCTAGTTTAAACTCTGTACTGTTTCTTGTTTTGTGTTTTTTTTTGCTTTGCCTCTCTGTTAGCTGGCCTTTTGATATTTGGACTGTTTTTTTGGTTTTTGTCTTCCCTGCATTGCCCTGTTTGCCTGGACTGGACTGTTTATTGGACTTTGCTTTTGCCCATTGCTCTGTTGGTCAGCTCTGTCACTGGAACTGTGTTTTCTCTGCTAGACTTCATCATTCTGCAGTTGGGTCCTTTCCTCCTTCCACTCAGTCACCATCACTGACAGAATCATCTGGCCATAATCATGGCCCCAGCAAATGCTTCACACCCAAGGCAAGCAATATCTTGAAGCTTAGCCCCCAGCGGACAACAGAATATATCTTAGCACGCCAAGTTTTCATTAACGACATCCTGAGACAGCTGTCCCCCCTGGCCCCTGTGCCCTTTCTTTTTGGTTGGGGTTTCGCCTGGCTCTCCCGACCTGCCGAGATCACTCTGCCTGTCTGCCCTGCCAAGCACACCCCCCAGCACCTTGTGACCAATCACAATCCAGAACCCTGAGGTATATTTATCACACAGGACATCTCTGTGAGGCCAGGGTCTCTCACATCACTGCTACAACACATCTTATCCATTTCAGTATTAATAGAAATGCTTGATGAAGCTTCAGGCAAAGACGAAAGTGAGCAAAAGTGAGGAGCATGAGGACTGAGAAGGTCCTCATGCTAGCAAAGGCGGGACTAAGGGTTTAGGTGAACACTTTAAACAGGTCCATGTATTTATATATTCTGACCTGCTTGCATGTCCTTTAGCTCAATGGTGAAAAGTTTGGTAAAGCAGGAGAGGTGTGTAGAAGCCTCGCGGCGTGCTCAGGGACTCGTGCTGCTAAAATGATTGTAATGAATTATTTAGCGGAACCTTTTTTCGGCACTGAAATGGGTCACTTCGCCTGACAGAAAAACAAAGAGCAGGTCGGAGTAACGAGGATCAGATTTTCTTTTTAAGATCTACGTAAAGAAAAATAAATCAAATGCTGGTTCACGTGAATGAGGTCAGAGATGACAAAACCATGCGCAAACCTCAGTACCAGGAATACAGAAAAACTTTGTGACTTTGTTAAAACCTTCCCTCCCTGAGTAGTGTTTTTCAGCCATGTTTGTGTTCAGGATCATTTCCCTCCATCTCCACCACAGAGTTTCTAATAAATCTCCCAGGTACCTGCTGCAGATGAATCAGAACAAGCGTTTAATAAAAAGTGCTTGTATCTGTGTTTTTCATCTGAATAAAATGGCTTTTTTTTATATAAGTATTTTTTGCAACAACTGTAGCTTTGTTCTGCCTCAACCAATCAATCACTTCACAGCTCAGGCTCCATGATGGATTTTTCATTAAATCTACGGAGATGATCGGAGGCTGATCATTCAGGTCCAGCCCCAGCTCCGCTTCCTCCTTGGGCAGATGAAGGGAACACTGCAGAATCCAGTGCAGACCATCCCAGAAAAAGTCGACAAGCAGGGCCTGCATGTTCGCTAGCAGGTTTGGCGGTGGATCCACACATGCCAGCTTATGCCACAGAGACGACGCTGCCAGGTTCTTTATCACCAGCGTTCGCCCCCTGTAGGACATCTTCAGAACTGTTTCCACCTGCTCAGTCTGCCCTTGATGTGCTCTACAGTGCCTTCCCAGTTTTTATTTAAAAAGACTCCCCAGGTAGACACCCAAGTACTTAAATCCACCTCTTTTTTCACACCATGCCTCCTGGAAGTGTCGGCTCCCCACCTCCCCACTCCCCAAGTTTTTTAAAACATCAATTAAAACATTTACATCAGACTAGGATCCCACCATTACAGCCACATCATCTGCGTGCACTGACATATAATGTGAAGCATTAAAGTATATAATATTAAAACCAGTAAGATGATTTCTTAGATTGATAGAGGTTTAAAAACTTTGTGGACTGGTGCCAACGGAGCTGCCTCCAGATAAATGCGGGGAAAACGAAAGAACTGGTGGTGGATTTCCGTAGGCACAAACAAATTTTATCACCAGTGAACATTCAGGGTAGGGACATTGTGAGAGTGGACTCTTACAAATACCTGGGTGTTCACCTAAACAACAAACTGGACTGGACAGACAACACTGAGGCAATCTACAAGAAAGGGCAGAGCAGACTCTTTCTGCTGAGGAGACTAAGGTCTTTTGGAGTACAGGGAGAGCTACTGAAGACCTTTTTTGACTCTGTGGTGGCCTCAGCCATATTCTATGGAGTGGTCTGCTGGGGCAGCAGCATATCTACTGCAGACAGGAAGAGACTAGACAAGCTGATCAGGAAGGCCAGCTCAGTCCTGGGGATTCCCCTGGACACTGTACAGGAGGTGGGAGAAAGGAGGATGGTAGCAAAACTATCATCATTGCTGCAGAACGCCTCCCACCCCCTGTATGAAACCGTTACATCGCTGAGCAGCTCTTTTAGTGACAGACTGATACATCCTAAGTGTCTGAAGGAGCGATACAGAAGGTCTTTTCTCCTGCTGCTATTAGACTGTATAACCAAAGCTGTTCCCAGTAAAACCAGTCACCAACATACAACACTGCTATTACTTTTTAAGATGTGCAATAACTTTATCTGTGTGAAATATTATTAAACGAATCAGGTACAATATTATGTGCAATATTACCCGCAATTTACGTGCAATACTACCTTAAAACGTGACTTAAAAAGCGTGCTTTAGTTTTTCCTATTTGTATTATTACATTGTACTGTATATATACTGGTATTGTAGTATATGTATATTATTTTTTAGATATTTGCATTATTTTTATTTCTTTGTTATTATTATTATTATTTATTTTTATTTCTGTTTTTATTTTTTTTGTATATTCTTTTTTTATATATATTTGCATCTATTTTTATTTTCTTTGTCTTGCTGCTGTAACATAGAAATTTCCCCACTGTGGGACGAATAAAGGTTTATCTTATCTTATCTTATCTCTATCTTATCTTATCTTAATAGTTAGAGTGTACAGCATTTCTGACAGTGAACAGCCCTGCCTGATCCCTCTGTACACTCTAAAGGGGCACATAAACCATCAGCACCCTGATCATAGCTCTAAAACCAGGGTTGAACCCAAATCTTTCCAGAACCTTCCACAAGTATTCATGGTCAACCCAGTCAAAAGCCTTTTCCTGGTCTAGGAAAATCAGACCAGTCTTTAGGCCCAATAGATTGGAGACCAACATCCAAAATGTGATAAATTAAGTATAAATTATCAAAAATCTGCACACAGTACGTCTGGTCAAGGTAAATGATCTGCTTCATCACCTTCGTCAGTCTCGATGCTAATGCTTTTGACAGCAGCTTGCAGTCAGTGCACAGTAGTAACACTGGGCGCTAGTTTTTCAGGTGGGTCAGGTCTCAATTTTTTTGGCAGCAGGGTCATGAGGCTCTCCTGCAGCTCATTGGTAGCTGACTCCCTGTGACACTGTCCTGTAGGATCTCCAGGACGTCCAGTCATATTACTGCCCAGAACGCCTTGCAAAACTCGACAGGGAGACCACCGATACCTGGCTTGGAAGGAGCATCCATCTCAGTAATGCTTCTAAAGTATGAGCGGACCAGCGCCCCCTGTGCTGTTGTGTCCAGCAGGTCGTTCATTTTGGATTTTTTGTTTTTGAGGGCTTTAATATGCCCTTGTTTACCTGTGGCCTCTAAACGCTGGAGTTCCACTGTCTCTATCTCCAGAGCTTTTAGAGATCTGGCAATGGTTCGTGTGACATTAAGAGTGTACTGTTAAAAGAAAACTTTGATTTGCGCTTTGTCAAGACCTTTTTTGACCTGTAAAGGCTCCTACTTTTCTAAAATGTTTTATATCATTAACATACTGTTTACGGTTTAGAAAAACTCTTCTACTGATTTGTTCTTCTGCCACTTGGTGGTTCTTAAAAACTCATGTCTTTAGCCATATAAAACATGTTTAAAACACGTTTAACGGTTCCTCCTGTGAGATTAGATTAGATTAAAAACTTCTATCTCCACGTCGCTCCGTCCCCTTGCACTGGTGTAGTGACCAGTGTGTCCTGGCGACGACACTGCACCCCTGTGCCTGCCTCTGCCAGCTCGAGTCCACTGTGAATTTTTCGGTTTTGCAAGGTTTCTCCTGGCCTGGTTCATTGAGAGAGAGAGAGAGAGAGAGAGAGAGAAAGAGAGAAACTTACACAGACAATAATTTACTCTAAATAACGTTTTTGATTTTGATAAGCACGCAAAAACTTTTGTACAACTGCATATAACATCCTGATAGAACTCTGAAATTAACAGAATATAACCAGATTAATGTTAGAAATATTAATGTGCTACTGCTGTTATAATAAGTTAGTTCTTGAGAAAGCGCAGATTTGTGAGCTGTGTTTTCACACTACAGTCTAATCACTCCAGTTAGTAATCAGATAAAGATGGACGCCGTGCTCCTGCTCATCATCAAAACCAAGTAGAGCTTCTACATGCTGGATTGGAATAATAATGTGTGATTAACACTGCCGTGTCCTCGGGGGGTTATGAGCTTATTCAGCTCATAAAATGTGTCTAAAATGTGTGTAAAAAATATTTTCATGTTTCTGTTTCTTATAAAACTCTCCGAGGTGCTTGAACAGGTAAAGGTTTTTAAATGGCAACCGTTTTCTAATTTACATATAATAGAAGTCTAATAAACACCCTCAACTAAAAGCATGACGTCTGTAATGTCGAGTGGTGCTTAAAGGTCACGTAGCTCTGCGTTCACCAGAAGAGATCATACACAAGTATGATTCATATGGAGTTAAAGATCACCTTCTGCCACCTGAGATACATTATATGGACAGACACCTTTTTGTGGACACATGAGCATATGTGAAACTTTTTTAATCTTAATTAGTCTCCATTTGCCTTCAACAACATTTAATCTTCTGTGAAGATGTTCCACTAGATATTGTGGAGTTTTACACTCATTCAGATACAAGGGTGTTAGTAAAGTCAGGTACTGATGTAGATTAGATGAGGAGGGTTGGAGCTCTATAGTAGAAGATCTTCTGGAAAGCAGACCTTCATGGAGCTGGCTTGTTGGACAAGCACATTGTTATGGTGGAACAGGTTTGGGTCTCTAGTTCAAATAAAGGGAAAATTTCATGCTCCTGCATCCAAAGGCGTCTGATACAATTGTGTGTTTTAGAGTTTTTAGGAACCATTTGGGGAAGAACCACATATTCGTGGAAAAGTCAGGTGTCCCAATACTTTGGGCCAAACTGCATGCCTGCAAAATTTTTTTTTTCCTCTTCTAATTCCTAACAAGTCTACACCTAAATAGGAGTCACATTTATTTTCCACTTTCCATGCAAAGGTGATTTTGTGTAAAAATCATGAGCTGCTTTAACTGGATAATAAATTAACATGAAGAAAGACCTGAAATGAAACATCACTAAATGTGTAACAGATATTTTAATGCATTTCAACTGAAAAACTACTCCATTTCCACGCAAATCACCCGAATAAATAACGAAGACAAATAAATATATCAAATGAGAAATCAAATTCAATGCATTTAGAACAGACGCCTTTTAGAGAGCAGATATAAAGAGCACTAGTGTGATAAAGATTAATCAGTGAATGAATTCTGTTTGCACAGATGCCTAGACATATCAAAAATAAAATAAAAATATTATTTGGTATTAATGTGTGTGTATAAGGGTCATGAGGCACGGTGCTGTGAATCGCTCCTATGCCTTATCAGGAGGTTCAGCACACACACACACACACACACACACACACACACACACGTGATGTGGACACGTTTGGGAGGAGAACGTCATTCACCATCATTGGTGGATTTAAAGAGGAGCAGCATGGAGAAAAAAGATCCCAGGATTCCATTCACAGGGTGAAGGTGAAGATGAGGACTGGCAGGTGAAAGGCAGGGGGTCGAGGTGCTTTGAACAAAAGTAACCCTATGTAACAGTCTTGGAGCGGAACGTGAGCAGCTCAGTTGTAAAGTAAGTCCCAACATAAATATGGCACAGATTTCTAAGGACCTGATCAGTTATACAAAAAAGTCTCCTGTGTAAAGTCTAGCGGTAAAAAGCAGGATTTCTGTGTTCAGCTCAGTTCACGCGGCCGTTTCACGGATTGTCCCCCCCAGTTTTTTGGGAAAGACGTCTCTCCTCTCGCTCAGCCTGATGAGTGTGTTATGGCTCGAACGCTCTTCTGTGTGAGCTCTGGAGGAGAAGTTCACCGCCTGCACACACAACAGCACCGAGTTAACACTTTTACATACATTACTGAACACACTCTGCACTGGGGGAAGGAAACGTATGGAGATGGAAGGGATGAGGGAAATGGATCAATAAATATGGGTGAAGAAATGGATGAAGAATAAATCCAATGAAAGTGAACTGAACCCCTAAATCAGTATCATATTTGCTTTGAACTCCACAGGGGCAGATCTAGAAAATGATTTATGAGGTGGTAAAAGGGTGGCATGAGAATGATGAGGGGTGGCAACACTGAAGCAAGCATCCTTGCATGGTTCTTGTGTATACACAGGGGCACACATTTTTATAGCGGCCTATAAAAAAAAATTCTGATGACTTGTAAAGACAGAGACATAAATCAGATAGTAAGGGATATTAAACTTTTGTTTCTTGAGTTTTACACAAACCTGTAGCGAGTTAAAGTCAATGCCGAGTTTAATTTATTAAGCGTTACAAACACTACAGGTAATACAGATTATATATAGATACAATATGCTGTATATTTACAGTATATATATATATATATATATATATATATATATATATATATATATATATTCCTCAAATCCTGGTTCGCTTACTGTAAGTTGAAAAACACAAACAGAAACTACATTTAAATCAGCACTTGTCAAAAGTTGGGACAATCCTTAAGACGCAAGCTACCAAACATCATACTATTGAAATTAGTTTAGAGTTAAGCTGCTGGTCATTAATACATGCAGAAATATAATTAGAATTAACTATAATATATATAATACTTACATGAATATTTATACAAATGATTAAATTTGTTACCTGAATTCCTGAATTGAGTCATTTGTTTGTTGTCAGTGATCAGGCTGCTCACACTCAAAGTGTTTGATTCACTAAAACGAAGACGTTTGTATACGTTTTTTGTTTGGATTGCGGTTTAATAAAAACCCTAACCCTAACCCTAACCCTAACTCTAGTTTTCTTGCTGTTATTTACGAGTATATTGGTTTTTTATGTCATCACACTAAATCAGTGATGGACAGTAATGAAGTAAATGTAAATTTGTACTTGAGTAGCTTCTTCTCGTATCTGTACTTTACTGGAGTGTTTCTATGTGGGCAGATGTTTACTATAACTTCACTACATTTTAAAGTCACAAAGTCACAAAGCTCCTTTACATGTTCTACAGCTGACCTTCTAAACAATCCTCCAACAGAAAGATGCTGTATACAAGCAGGAGGCCAAGAACTTGTATTATCTATTCGATCATCTATTAAAGAACCCATTTTGTAAAGAATGTACTGTCCGTTCCTTGATGATGATGATGATGATGATAATTGATGCTGTAGATTTTTTTTTTTTACATTCCCTGATTCCGCTTTTTTATCTTAACCTAACAGACATCATTTGGAGAATCGCAGTAAATACATGTGTGTGTATTTATCAGATTTTATAGTACGATCACTTTTATACATATTTTCTATTTTCTATATTTTGTTTAATCGAGCAACCCCAATTAAATGTGTGATTTTACATTCAGTAAAACGTTCATTACATTCATTACAGTCTGCAGATTCGTTGTTCTCTGCCATGAAGGATCTGATTTCTTTTTATATGTAACTTTTTCTTGTTAAACAATTTCTAAAGGTTTAAATACATGAAACAGAACTTAAAAAGAAATCAATCAATCACTGGTTTGTAATAAATCAGGACACAAGATGGAGGAAGTAAAAGGGTCAGGATAACTAGGAATGAAATGAATATGGGGTGAGAGAGAGAGAGAGAGAGAGAGAGAGAGAGAGAGAGAAAGATATCACCTGTCCTGGAATAAAAGACTTGGGGACTGGCTGCACAGGGAGAGTTCTTAATGGCAGAGTGTGACTGGGTTGAAGTTGAGACTCACTCGACCTCACACACCATCCCTATAGGTGAGAACAAGGAGATACAGAGAGTGTGAGAGAAAGAGAATTCCTTCAGTTGTGTTCAGTAAAAGCTCTGTTTTATTCAGCATGCTGAATCCAGAGTGCATTCCAGAACATACTGCATGAAGCTAAATAACACCTGGTAGAATGTTTCATGACTTTACACACACTGAGGGGGTAACTGACCTACCCTAATGTTACTGGCTGTTGGGAGGAAACCAGAGAACCAGCATAGACTGGGCTGTGGATCTTGTTACACATTATTCAGAATTATTTCTGACTGGAGCTTAGTGAACTACCTGATCTCTTAAATAACAAATTACTCTTCTGCTTCTTCTTCCTCTTATTGTTATTATTATTATTATTATTATTATTATTGTTAATTACATTCCATGAGAATCAGAATGAACGAATTGTTAAAAAAATATAAAAATCTAAAATGACAGACTCTAATAAGTACAGCAGAAGCACACACAGTTATTAATATTATTAATAATATTTATTAAAAAACTAAACAACAAAATAATAATTAAATATGAACTTATTAATATCTTCTTCTTCTTCTGGCTTCTCCCATTAGGGGTCGCCACAGCGGATCATCCGTCTCCAAATATGAACTTTTACAATAATGATGATTATTATGATTATGATTATTATCCGATAGTAGTATAGTGTGTAACCTTTTGTGGGTGCAGAGTGAAGTTGGGGTGCAGGATTTCCCCCACATCCATGTGACTGTCATGTTCCAGCTCATACATGTTGTATGATGGGTTTCCAATCTCCACATTTAGTCCTCCATTAGCCATCGGCTGCCTCTGAACACGTTTCCCCCTGAACACACAACATACATAACTCATCATAGACACACCACTGTATTATACATGTATACATCACACACAGCAATGTAAATGACCGTATATGGTTGTGTCACTTTAAATTTTTCTTGAGGATGTTAGGTTATGCAGTAGGGGGAGTAAAGCAAAGGTAATTAGATCAGCAGAGAGAAAAGAGCGGGGATTCATGTTCCTATACAGTCCATTAATATATGTGTGTATTCCAATGAATAGAGGCTAAATTCTGCTTAATTCCATCTTGGTTCCCTTTGATAAAGCGGAGCGAGTTTTACGGTGCTACGCAAACTAAAGCTTAATGGTGTTCTTCACGAGCGAAATAAAGAAAGAAACACCCGTCGGAAACTCTCTGTGTCTCTTTTATGAAAGCCAATGGGCAGCTAAAGCGTGACTCAGACTGCAACTCCAGCTGTTACATGAAGCAGAGGTTTACAACCATGCACCGTGTTCCTCATGAATACACGAAACACTGATTATTAGTTTAGATTAGATTAGAATAAACTTTATTGTCATTGTGCTTGGTACATGTACAGAGCCAATGAAATGCAGGTTTTAAATTAACAACACACTGCAGACTGCGCTGGCATAGAAAACTAGTCCACATCAGAAGATTCATCAGGTTAGTAGGTAAGGGTAAAGTTTATTTCCAATGTGTTCTATATTATCTGTGTATGTGTGTGTGTGTGTTTCTGTGTGTGTATTTGTCTATTTTTGTGTGTATGTGTGTTTGTCTGTGTGTGGTTTATTAGCTGTTAGTGTGTTAAACTCTACCTTTGGTACCGTTTACAGATGAGGAGACCCACTGTTACCGTGGTGATGATTAAAGCCAGCAGAACTAGAGGAACAATAATGCCAATGCTCCCTGACACTGACACACACACACACACACACACACACACACACACACACACACACACGAGAAAGACACCAGACATCATCTGACTTTGTCCTGATATGTACTAAAAGACAGTAAAATAAAGGAGGATGGAGACGACAGTGTGTTAGAAATTGTGAGGTTTTTTGATGACATCATGGTGGTGATCTTCTTTACAACCAGACAGCTCTATGTTTGGTGATTTGGATATGAATGGAGATATTGTATTCCAGAACCATAGCTATAGAGCTTAACAACCTAAATAGCTACATCTTATTCCTCAATCTGTAGCTACGTCTGAATTCTGAGTCTCATTAATAGCAATATGGGAGATGTGAAGACCTGCAGTAACTACAGGGGAATAAAGTTGATCAGTCACACCATGAAGTTATGGGAAAGAGTAGTGGAAGCCAGGCTGAGAGAAGAGGTGACATCTGTGAGTAACAGTATGGTTTAATGCTGAGGAAGAGCACCACAGATGCATTATTTGCTTTGAGAATGTTGATGGAGAAGTATGGAAAGGTCAGAAAGAGCTGCATTGTGTGTTTGTGGATTTAAAGAAAGCATACGACAGGGTGGAGAGAGGAGTTGTGGTATTGTATGAGGAAGTCAGGTGTGTCAGAGAAGTATGTGAGGGTGGTGCAGGACATGTATGAGGACAGTGTGACAGCAGTGAAGTGTGCAGTAGGAACGACCGACTGGTTCAAGGTGAAGGTTGGACTGCATCAAGGATCGGCTCTGAGCCCTTTCCTGTTTGGAGTGGTAATGGACAGGTTGAAGGACGAGGTCAGACAGAAGTCTCTGTGGACTATGATCTTTGCGGATGATATTGTGATTTGTGGTGAGAGGGGTGAGCAGGTTGAGGACAGCCTGGAGAGGTGGAGGTACACGTTGGAGAGAAGGGGAATGAAGATCAGTAGGAGTAAGACAGAGTACATGTGTGTGAATGAGAGGGAGGGCAGTGGAGGGGTGCGGTTGCAGGGAGAAGAGGTGGAGAAGGTGAAGGAGTTCAGGGACCTGGGGTCAACAGTGCAAAGTAATGGAGAGTGTGTTAGAGGAGTGAAGAAAAGAGTGCAGGCAGGGTGGAGAAGAGTGATAGCAGGAGTGATTTGTGATAGAAGAGTATCTGTGAGAGTGAAAGGGAAAGTTTATAGGACTGTGGTGAGACCTGCGATGTTGTATGGATTAGAGACAGTGGCATTGAGTAAAAGACAGAAGGTGGAGCTGGAGGTAGCAGAGCTGAAGATGTTGAGGTTTTTGTTGGGAGTGATGGTGATTTATTTACTAGTGCATGTAGGACGTTTTGGAGACAAGGTGAGGGAGTTGAGATTGAGATGGTTTGGACATGTGCAGAGGAGGGACATGGGGTATATTGGTAGAAGAATGGATGGAAGGAGGAAAAGAGGACGACCAAATAGGAGGTTTATGGATGTGGTGAGGGAAGATTTGCAGGTGGTTGGTGTAAAAGAGGCAGATGTAGAGGACAGGGGGTATAGAGATGGATGATCTGCTGTGGCGCCCCTAATGGGAAAAGCCAAAAGAAGAAGAAGATTACTCGGGACAGGACACGTCTTTTCTACACAGCACTATATGTCTATCAATCTTACTTAAAGTTCACATGATATTTGTCCTCATTTCCCTGAGAAGAAAACCATGATGATGAGAGAGTAAGTGCTGGGTGAGGGAAAAATCCCTCATTAATCACCAGGAGAAAAACAAGAAGCTGATTTTAAGGTTATTGCAGAATTATTCTCACACTCACTCACACTCACTCTCACACACTCACTCTCACTCACACACACACACACACACACACACACACACACACACACACACACACACACACACACACACACTCTGAACTCCTGTTAAATATCACCTTCCTTCTAAATACCAGAAAGTCCTAGTGCTGATCTAAGCGTGATCATGGCTGCATCTCAGAAGGATCCGAGATCCAGAAATGTCACGCTGAAATGACAACCATCCCGCAGAAACCTCCAACAGCAGGACGGCTGCAGGTCAGCGAGGGTCAGGATTGGGTCAAGACATGAGACATTACAGAATAATAACAACAATGAAAAAACCAAACACAGAGAGAGGAAAAGAGCGCAATAACACTATAATTCTATATAATACACTGAGCAGAAAATAAAAATGTGGATAGACGGCTATACAGATGAGCGGATAGACGGATGATGCAGTGGAGGTGGAGATAGACTGGTGGATAGGAGAATTAATGGATGAATGGATGGGTGGAAAGGTGGTAGGGTAAGTAGATAACTGTATGGGGGTTAGATGAATGAGTGTGTGTATCTGTGTGTTGGGGGTAGACACTCACTGCCATTGACGATGTCACTCCTGTCGTTGTTGGTTGTAGGTTTCTCACACTGCGATCCAGTCCAGTTCACTGAGCACCTGAAAGCACAAGCCGTCCACTTTACTCACTGGCGAACAGAACATTTAACCCACGCCCACTTTACTCACCTAAATACAGAGCATTTCAACCACTCCCACATTACATACCTAAATACAGAACATTTAAACCACGCCCACTTCATGCATACGAGTACAGAACATTAAACCACGCCCACTTTACTCACCTTAATACAGAACATCTAAACCGCACCCACTTTATTTACCAGAGTACAGAACATTTAAACCATGCCCAATTTTCTCGCCTAAATACAGAACTTTTAAACCACGCCCACTTCATGCATCTGAGTACAGAACATTTCAACCACGCCCACTTTACTCACCAGAGTACAGAACATTT
The DNA here is from genome assembly GCF_014805685.1 of Silurus meridionalis. NCBI lineage: Eukaryota > Metazoa > Chordata > Actinopteri > Siluriformes > Siluridae > Silurus > Silurus meridionalis. The sequence continues at coordinate 15,149,104 of NC_060909.1, forward strand.
AAACCATGCCCATTTCACTTACCCAAATACAGAACTTTTAAACTACGCCCACTTTACTCAACAGAGTACAGAACATTAAAACCACACCCACTTTACTCACCCAAATACAGAACATTTAAATCATGCCCACTTTACTCACCAGAGTACAGAACATTTAAACCACGCCCACTTTACTCACCAGAGTACAGAACATTTAAACCAGGTACACACGCAATCAGGGAGAAACAGGAAGCGGGGGCTCAGGATGTTAAAGCGACATAATTTTCCCATAAATGTCACGCATGTGCTCGAGACAGAGCAGGTCTGCAGTGCTCTTCACTCTAAACTTATTAGGACTTTGACCTTCCTCCTGTGAAAGCCATGTCCCTCCACACTGAGGGTCTGCATGATAAAAGGGAAAAAAAGTGCTGGCACATTGTCGTGCACCCAAAGCCTGAGTGCTGAGACGTGATAAACAGGAAGCAAAAAGGCAGCAACGAAAGCTCTTCACATCCTCACCAGTTTCCTCCATTACACTTATTCAGCTGGAAGTTTAGAAGCTGTTCAGATAAGTATCAGGTTGTCTATTTCACTCCACATCTATAGAAAAACTCAGTATTATAGAGATGTGCAGTAGAACAGAGCGCTGCATCACACACAGGACTCTCATACAGTGAGTCATTACTAAATAAAGAAACACAATGTAACACACCTTCTTTCACTGTAGCCACAACTGCACATCCCACACACAACATCTCTAGCAGAAGCAGCGATATTCACTTCATCACATCACCCGGGTTTCTGCAGTTCTCTACATTGTTTCTGTACATTAATGTCAGGGAGTGACTGGAACAACCCAAATGCAGGATGCACAGTCTTTCATTAATGCATAGAGCAAGGTAAAATTCCCACTGTTCAAAAGATTATGAACAAATAAAAGCTGGCAACGAGTCCAAGGTTAGAATAAACAACTACAAAAAACCAAACCATGAGACCAAGACGAGCAGAGAAAGAGCATAGTCTAAAGAAACAGTCCAGAAGTCAGATAACTGGTAAACAGAGCAATAGAGAAGGAACAAGCTTGGACAAGTCTGAGATAAGAGAGATGGAAGGTAGCTTACGGCACATGGCTTTTAGCGGTAGGTCCCGAGTAGATAGCCATACCCCTTGGCCAATCCGGTAGTGGGGTGGTGCCACTGGTTGGCCCAACGGGCATAGCTATGAGAGGTATTAAGAAGAGCCATGCATGCCTTCCTCCAACTGTGCCAGCAGCGGGAACAGGGCTAAAAAAAAAAAAGAGGGGGTTGGTAGCCACAGGCAAGGGGAATGAAGTAGACCATATTGGAAAACCGATCCACCACAGCAAGGATGACTGTGTATCCAGCAGAAGGGGGAAGACCTGTGACAAAAATTTCAGGGAGATGGGTGACCAGGCGTATTTTGGCACTGGGAGCGAATAAAGTAATCCCACTGGACCAGGGTTCTAGTGTTGAACGCAGGTAGGGCAGGTGGCAATGAAGTTCTAGACATCTTTCTGGATGGTCGGCCAGCAAAACCTATTAGGGTTAGAGTGTGGGGGGCACCAGGTTGGCAAAACAGAGGAGAGGAGAGACACCATTGAATAACCTGGGATTGCAACCGCTACATACAGGACAACTCCCAGTAACCGGCTGGTCAGCGGTGGCTAGCATAACCCTTTCCTCGAAGTCCAGTTTCAGGGCATGCACAGTGATGAAAGGGGAAAGTATGGGGTCCCTCTTTGTCCGGTGAGTGCAGCCTGGAAAGAGCCTCGGGCTTTCTGTTCCTGGATCCCGGATGGTAAGAGAGGGAGAATTTAAACCTGGCGAAGAAAACGCCCCAGAGAGCCTGACGAGGGTTAAGATGTTGGGCTGTAAGCGGATATACCAGGTTCCAATGATCCATTCAAACCAAAAAGAGATTCCCCCTCTAACCAGTGATGCCACTCCTCCAGGGCCAATTTCATAGCCAGGAGCTCCCGTTCACCAAAGGGGTACTTCTGTTCGGCCAGACTCAGACGACGGGAGAGAGCCTCTCTGGGACAGCACGATGCCGACCCCTCAGTGGGAAGCATTTACCTCTATATATAAATAAAATAAAAGCCAGTGCTATAATTTTATCAATTTCTATTTACATCTTCCTGTTATTAGCAGCTATAAAAATCATTGCATCATGTACAACATATTTCTGAGCATAAACTCCTCTGTCCAGAAGACTCTTGGCATTGTTTTATTATCTGTATTTAATTTTTACAGCTGTTTTGTTGATAAGTCGTTTATTCAGACTGAGAAACTCTCTCTCCTCTGGAGCATGTCTCGGTAAAACATCATGCTAACTAAAACAACCCCGAACCTGTTAATAAACTTTTTTAAAGAAGGAATACTGAGAACTATCGTCTGGTGGTGAGAAAAGAGTAAATATGAGGCAGAATGTAGAAGAAGATGAAAAGATGGTGTGTGGTGGAAGAGTGGCTGCAGAAGCGCTATAGCCTATAATTGTGTGTGTCAGACAGCTGTAAGATTAGCGTGTGAAAAGCATGGCGGAAATACAGATCCGGCATGAAGAGTTCGATCCATTAGCCCGACGTCCATGTTGAATAGGCGGCACAAAAGCACATCCTACAGCTTTCAGAGTTTCTCCTTGAGACACTAAATGACATTTAAAAGTGGAAAGCCGCTCATATGAGAAGCAGAACCTTGAAACTAAAAAGAGCAAAAAACACTGTCGAAAAAAAAAAAACTAAAAACAGAAAGGTGTACAAAAGGAAGAAGAAATAAAAAAATAAATAAATGAAAGCTTCAACAGGACGTGACAAACCTGAGATAAAAAGCTCTTATTGTTAATATGCTAATCATGACAGGTCTTTCACAATCTCTCCACCTTTTCATTAACGCCTTTTAACCTTTGCTAAACAAGCTGTAGTCATCTGCATACAAATAGGAACGCTCTTATTCCTGGAAACCCCAGACTTAATGATGAGAGAGAGAGGGAAGGTGCAGAGAGAGAGAGAGAGCAGAAAGAGAGGGGTTGGAGAGAGGAGGGAGAGAGAGAGGGAGAGAGGGGGAGATAGTGAGAGATCGTGCAGAGTGAGGTGGGGGGAGAGAGAGAGAGAGAGAGAGAGAGAGAGAGAGGGGTGGGGAGTGGAAGAACATTAATGTGGATAGACAGAAACGTGGCATCAGGTGTGTGAGTGTGGGCTGATGAATGACTGGACAGAGAGTAAAAAAATGTAGAATGTAGAAAACAGGAGAAAAACGATGGAGTCTTTAATCTTTAAAAAACTGAATAGTCTAATAGATCAGAAAAAGAAGAAGAGAGCAGGAGATTCAGACAAAAGAATGTGTTCGAGAAAGTGTACATCAACTATCTCATTGTTCTCACACAAACACGACACGCACACACAGGCACACGCACACACACACACACACACACACACACACACACACACACACACACACACACACACACACACACACATTTCATCAATTTAGGGCTAAATGATTATTTTCTCGCTCTAATTTTATCTGGTTAATTTAATTCATTTCCCTACGTAGGAACCATGTTTGCGTAACATTAGTGCACTTTTGAGACGCTACTAATGACTCTACTAAGCACCCAAAGAGTCATTTTTGTTTTAAAATAAAAATAAAAAATGACATTTACTAGAGAAATCTACTACATAAAATATTCCAATAAAATTGACAAATTTATATACAACTGGAAATAACTAAAGGACTCTTTATGAACGTAAGCAGTCCTGTATAAAGGATGATAATCAATCCAGGGATCTTTTTTATAAATACAAACACTAATCTAATCATCAGTTAATCAAACAAAGACTAACAAAACGCACGTAAATCACTTGAGGATTGTATGTGAATATAATTTATTCATCAGGGGAATTGTGTATGAGTCTGATATATTTACTAAAGAATTCAGGATAATCACTTGAACTGTTTATGATGGTAAGGTAATCACTTAAAGCAGGGGTTCTGAAACACCGAGCTGTGGATTTAGCCGTTAGCCATTTAGGGGCAGGCCACACATATTTTTTTATTTTATTTCCATTTTATTTACTTTTTTTATTTTATTTATTTTTTTTAACTATGAGCACTTCCAATTTCCCACACTTAATTCAGACGCAGTTTATTTTCTATGCATCGCTAAAATTAGCACATTATTGTGTTTATTTATGTGTTTGTACCCCAATACCCTGCGCCTGTTCTGTGGAAAAATTTGTTGTTTTTGGAAAATGGTCCGTGGTACTAAAAAGGGTGTGGAGCGCAGACATACTAGGCATTTCTAAATACAAAATAATCTATTTGAGAGTTATTTATAAATGCATGTTGATCATTTAAGCCATTGTTTAGAAAGAAGTCTTAATTACCACGATTTATATGTCAATTAATAAAGTCATTTACAGATGCTGATTAATCACCCCAGAGTCATTCACAGATGAAGGTGAATCACCCAAAAGTCATTTACAGACACAAGAAAATCACACAAGAGTCATTTACACATTCAGAAGTCATTTACAGATGCAGGCGAATCACCACTGAGTCATTTACACAGGTAAATCACAACAGACTCTTTTACAGACAAAGGCAAATCACACAAGAGTCATTCACAGATGCAGGAGTCATTCACAGAGGAAGTGAATCATTCTTACATGATTACCTGGTTGTTTGGTCTCCATAAATGGACAGTGAAAGTGTCTTCAGGGTAAAGCGAATTCAGAGACACTTTATAAAAAAGACAGACTCACTGGCAGAAGGGTAGCGATGTCTCCGAGTCGAGGTGACAGGTTCCTCCATTATAGCAATAACCATCACACACATGACAACTGGACGCAATCTTCCCACTGGAGCAGCTGCAGACAGGTGTACACACACACACACACACACACACACACACACACACACACACACAATCATTTATTAAATCTTTGCTACATATTGTAAGTACTCTGTATGCACAGCAATATAAAAACATAATTCATAATGTATAATGAAATATTACATAAAAAATATAATATTTGGGGAAAATGAATAAAATAAAACACTATAAACTCTTAATGGAAAACTCATAAACTCATATGAATATACTCTTAATGCTCACTACACACCGGACAAAAATCACATCCTCTGTTTAACACCATACACTCCATTTGTATTACAGGCATGAACACACACACACACACACACACACAGGTGTACTCACTTGCAGAAGACGTCTCCGGTGGCATTGTGGATGAAACACGGCGCATCCCTGCAGTGGACACAGCGGTCCGTCTCACACCTCACACCCTCATAACGCTCTGGACACACACACTCCACATGACCTGTGCTCAACACCGAACACGCCCTCCAGTTCACACAGTAATGTTGACAGATATCTGACACACACACACACACACACACACACACACACACACACACACACACACACAGTTTTATGTGCATTAATACTCGTAAATAATAAGAAAAGACACTGGGATAGAAACAGAGAGACAGTGGGAGAGAAACAGAGAGACACTGGGAGAGAAACAGAGAAACTCTGGGAGAGAAACAGAGAGACATTGGGAGAGAAACAGAGAGACAGTGGGAGTAAAACAGAGAGACAGTGGGAGAGAAACAGAGATATTGGGAGAGAAACAGAGACACTGTGGGAGAAACAGAGACACTGGGAGTGAAACAGAGACACTATGGGAGAAACAAAGACACTGGATGTGAAACAGAGACAACCAGGGAGGTAAATGAAAGATAGACAGAAGACAGACAGACAGGAAGGTAGACAAAATACAGACAGAAGAAAGACAGACAGGGAGGTAGACAAAAGACAGACAAAAGACAGACTCACGGTTAGAGCAGCGTTCTCCGGTGTATTCAGCAGCACAGAGGCAGAACGGCTGGTTGCCGGTGGTAACACCACATGATCCACCATTCAGACAGAATCCATCACATACACTATTCTCACACACTACCCCAGAGAATCCCAACACACACCGACACACACGAATTCCTGCAGATAGTGAGAGAGAGACAGAAAATAAGAAGGAACAATACAGGACAAAAAAAGAGACACAAAAAGTGTATGTGTGTTTGTGTGGGTGTGTGTGTGTGTTACCTTTGTGCCCAGTGTGTTACCTGTTAAAGAAGTAGAACACGTTGCTCCATTTTGACAGAATCCAGTGCAGTGGTCGATTTCACACTGATCCCCTGAGAACCCTGACCTGCACACACACCGTGCCTGTCCTCTCTCATTTAACACACATCGCCCCCCATTCACACACACTGCCATGCACGGACCAACTGCAACACATAAACACATACAAACACGATTTTATGGTTTGTTTCTGAAAATACACACAGAATAGTGCGTATATACAATATAAACTCATGTTTTTTCCACACAGAGAAGGATGGAAGAGACCCATCATCATCAGAGACCATAAATATTTATGGATAAAGGTGAAGGGATGAATGAGGTTTCTCTTTGAGAACATAGACAGTATCCAGTCCTTATTTTCTATCCTGATTTTTTTTTTCTTCCTGAGATTAAAGGGGAGTATTTGTGATTAAAGTTGTGGTTTAGACTCTGTAGTGAAACTCGCCCTTACACCAGGATCACAGATACTCTCTACGCAGTATAGTATGTATTGCAGTGTGTTTGCAATGGAGAAGCAGCATGAGCTGTTGTGCTTACTTGTTAGACACGTTGCTGAACGCTATATGTTAGGAATAACATCACCACAACACACGTGACCCCATTTACAAAAATGTTTTATTCGTTTAAATTAAGGTTTTGTGTTCATTATAATTATAATATAAATCAATCAGTGTTTGAGTCATTCATATCATTCTATTAATAGATCAGTGTGCTGAGAGTCACATTCGAGTCTTTACAAATAAACTGAGGTGCTTAAGTATAGAGTCTTGTGATA
>NC_060909.1:15163543-15181043 GCF_014805685.1 Silurus meridionalis
CAGCACCACTACTGCTACGTGAATATGAGAAGAACATCTGAAAGAATTTGCTGTCTGTCTTTACCAAAGTAATAAAAGTGAACTTTATGTTCTTTATTGAACTGCAGAGTATCATATTTGTTTTTATGGTATTGTGTTAAATAGAATGGAAATTAAATCTCACTGCATCGTAATAGAGGCGAATCGCATCGTTTCGCATCTGAAGCTGCTTCATATGTATCTGTAAAGTATCATATCATTGGAACGGCCTCACTTATGGAGATGCACATCCCCAATAATACTGATTGATTTAACTTCATACCAAAATTAAATTAGTGAAGCAAGCTAACGGTAATAATATGGACCTCTGCTAAATCTTTCCAAGCTTTTTTCCAGCCTAACGTCTCTGTACACACTGAATAAGAGTGTGTTTATAACAGGAAAACACACTTTTCATACGTTTCAATAGAAAATTTAAACAGGTAGGAGTTACAGCTATTTATATTGTAACTCCTTATAACCCTTATAAGTTATAATGACTGTGTGTGTGTGTGTGTGTGTGTGTGTGTGTGTGTGTGTGTGTGCGTGTGTGTACCAGTTATGGCCGTGTTTGCTGGTTTGCAGTTGAGTTCATCTTCTCCATTCTTACAGTCTTCCTGTCCGTCACACACCCACTTATGAGAGATACACAACCGATTCTCACACTGATACTGAGCATCAGCACAGCGGTTCTCACAGCCCCTCTACACACACACACACACACAAACATGAAATTCCAGTACAAATATTAACCACAAATCAACATTTCATATTAACCAATCAGGTGCCGGAACACAGTCGAAGTCCAGGCAATCACACGCCAGCTTTCACACCTCGTCAGAGTTGTCAGTGCAGTCGGAGTCTCCATCACAGCGGAATCGTGCGGATACACACTCTCCGTTAGCACACACAAAGTCCTTCAAGCTGCAGGTCAGGGGCTCTGAGAGGCAAACACACACACACACACACACACACACACACACACACACACACACACACACACACACACACACACACACACACACACACACACTTTAGGAGTGAATGTTATGTCATGGTTGTGTTTAGGGGTGGAGTTGTTGTCATGGTTGTGTTTAGGGGCGGAGTTGGTGTCATGGTTGTGTTTAGGGGCGGAGTTGTTGTCATGGTTGTGTTTAGGGGCGGAGTTGTTGTCATGGTTGTGTTTAGGGGCAGAGTTAGTGTCGAGTTACACTCCTGAGCTCCAGGTTAGCATGTGATTCCTGTTCCACACAATTTTCTTAAAAGCATCACAAAGCTCATCTGAGAGAGAGAGAGAGAGAGAGACAGAGATTAGAGAGACGTGAGCTCTACCATTTTACAATAATCTCTGACCTCTGCTCCACATGTTACTTCAGACCTATGAAGTCTGTGATGGTCATGTGACCTACTAGTGAGCAATCACAGCCACACACCCCTTCATTATGTCCTGCACTTCACATAAACACTTGCTGTAGTGGGTGTGGCCATATTTGGTCACATAAACACACCATGCCTGGAGTGTGAATACCAGGAAGTGTCACTTTTTTGCGGTTTTAGCATTAAGAGTAGGACTGAGGATGATGAAGATGAAGAGAGTGGTATTGGTGACGAAGATGAGGATGATAAGTAAATTTGTGTTGATGCTGATGATTCTAAAGCTTATGATGCTGATGATGATGAGGATTGAGATGATGAAGATAAAGGTACACACTGCAGTTCTCCTCGTCTGAATTGTCTCCACAGTCGCTCTGGCCGTCACACCTCCAGTGATCAGGGATGCAGTTATTATTCGTACAGCGAAACTCGTGTGGTCCACATGTCTTCTCATCTGATCCAAATCACACACACACACACACACACACACACACACACACACACACACACACACACACACATTTCCAGTGTTCAGTAGCAGAGGGAGTCTAAATCCATTTATATACGTGGACCTGCGTAATGCATTATCACTCTCTTGAAAGTGAACAGTTCTGTGCGGAACTGCAGTGTTCCAGTGTCAGAACTTTCATCATGCAGGAGTAAAATTACACTTCACTCTTCACACAGTAAAGATCTTTCTTTCAACAGGGTTGGGTTTCTCTACATCTCACCTCCATTAAACTTTCTTAAATATGAGGAAAAAACTCTAAACTTATTGGTCTTATAGATACCATACCAGCTGGACTTGTTACAAAGCTCTCACACTGGAGTCTCCTTCCACAGTAATGCATCAGATCAGTCAAAAGGTGTCAGTTATTCTTTACAGCAGTGAAACTTTTCTACACATATACCAGAGATTTTAAAAGCTGGAGTCAGAGTGCAGAGCCAGCCATGATACATCACCCCTGACCACTGAGGGTTAAGGGCCTTGCTCATGGGCCCCAAGAATGCCAGCCTGGTGATACCAGGGGTTATACCCACAACCTTCTGATCAGTAAACCAGAGCCTTAACCACTTCCACCTTAATATAAACCTGCACTACTTTTAGAGCTGCTGACCTCCTTCTGACCAATTAGAAATTCTGAAACAAATTCAGATGAAGTGGGCGTGGCTTACCACAGTCTGCCTCGTCAGATCCGTCTGCACAGTCTGGGTCCTCGTCACACACCCACAGCTTGGAAATACAGTGCATGGTGGTCTTACACTGGAAATCGGCGGAGGAGCATGTTTTTTCAGCTGTAACACACACACACACACACACACACACACACACACACACACACAACTCTATCTATCTACTGTCTACGTGAATCTGGGTGAATTTTAAAACGTCTAAAAGCACCCTACCCACACTTTCATTTTCAATCGTTTTTCAATATTTGCTTATCCGTTCTGAAACATCTGGAAGCGTTCCTGTCCCTGTACTTAGTGTGAGCAAAACTTAAGAGGCTTAAACCCGCGTCATTCTCGCCTCATGTTTATTTACTTTCCAGCTCTTTGAAACGATGCAACAGTGACTAGAAACACGTCAATGTTTTTAAAAGCCTCCATTTTCACACACAGTCCACACCGTGACACGAAAACGTCATTTTCAAATTAATTCACTTTGGCGTTTAAAAAAAGAATTTCCATTTCCGAACGCAAAAACTAAGCAAAAATTTACGTTTTGAAACAAAATGCATTAATGTGGATACGGCCTTACTGCCACACTCCACATGACCTTTAACCTTCAAATGTCCTTCTATTTCCTCATTAGAGAGAAACATCTCACACACAACTTCATTCACCTTTCAGCAGTACGTCAGTTTTATCTCACTGCGTCTTTATTTACCACCTCACATTTAAATCTCCCATCATATCTGATCATATCACATCTGAACCAGAGCGCAGTGAGACTCATGTGTGAGACGTGAGCAGGAGTTCAGGGTGTGTAGGAACATCATCTGCTGGCTGCTTATCATCTTATTTACACCTTTTTAGTATGTGAAGTGTGTAAAGCAGGTATGTGTGTGTGTGTGTGTGTGTGTGTGTGTGTGTTTATGTAGTGTGTGAAGTGTGTAAAGCAGGAAGGTGTGTGTTTATGTAGTGTGTGTGAAGTGTGTAAAGCGGGTATGTGTGTTTATGATGTTGTGTGTTAAGTGGTATGAGTGTGTATGTAATGTGTGTAAAGTGTAAAGCGTGTGCTGGTGTGTGTATGTAGTGTGTTTAAAGTGTGTAAAGGGGTTATGGGTGTGTGTATGTAGTGTGTGGAAAGTGTGTAAAGCGGGTAAGGGTGTGTGTATGTAGTGTGTGTAAAGTGGGTAAGGGTGTGTGTATGTAGTGTGTAAAGTGTGTAAAGCGGTGTGTGTGTTTATGTAGTGTGTATAAAGTGTGTAAAGCGGTATGTGTGTTTATGTAGTGTGTGTAAAGTGGTATGAGTGTGTGTATGTAGTGTGTAAAGTGTGTACTGGTGTGTGTATGTAGTGTGTTTAAAGTGTGTAAAGCGGTTATGGTGTGTGTATGTAGTGTGTGTAAAGTGTGTAAAGCAGGTAAGGTGTGTGTATGTGTGTGTAAAGCGAGTAAGGTGTGTGTATGTAGTGTGTGTAAAGTGTGTAAAGCGGGTAAGGTGTGTGTGTATGTGTGTGTAAAGCGAGTACTGGTGTGTGTATGTAGTGTGTGTAAAGTGTGTAAAGCGGGTAAGGGTGTGTGTATGTAGTGTGTGTAAAGTGGGTATGGGTGTGTGTATGTAGTGTGTAAAGTGTGTAAAGCGGTGTGTGTGTTTATGTAGTGTGTATAAAGTGTGTAAAGGTGTACTGGTGTGTGTGTATGTAGTGTGTGTAAAGTGGTATGAGTGTGTGTATGTAGTGTGTGTAAAGTGTGTACTGGTGTGTGTATATGTAGTGTGTATAAAGTGTGTAAAGTGTAAAGCGGTAATGGTGTGTGTATGTATGTAGTGTGTGTAAAGTGTGTAAAGCAGGTATGTGTGTGTATGTAGTGTGTAAAGCGAGTAAGGTGTGTGTATATAGTGTGTAAAGTGTGTAAAGCGGGTGAGGTGTGTGTATGTAGTGTGTGTAAAGCGAGTACTGGTGTGTGTATGTGTGTGTATGTGTGTAAAGTGGGTAAGGGTGTGTATATAGTGTGTAAAGTGTGTGTAAAGTGGGTATGTGTGTGTATGTAGTGTGTGTAAAGTGTGTACTGGTGTGTGTATGTAGTGTGTAAAGTGTGTAAAGCGGGTAATGGTGTGTGTATGTAGTTTGTGTAAAGCAAGTAAGAGTGTGTGTATATAGTGTGTGTAAAGTGTGTAAAGCAGGTAAGGTGTGTGTATATAGTGTGTGTAAAGTGGTATGAGTGTGTGTATGTAGTGTGTAAAGTGTGTACTAGTGTGTGTATGTAGTGTGTTTAAAGTGTGTAAAGGGTGTACTGGTGTGTGTATGTAGTGTGTAAAGTGTGTAAAGCGGGTAAGGGTGTGTGTATGTAGTTTGTGTAAAGTGGTACGAGTGTGTGTATGTAGTGTGTTTAAAGTGTGTAAAGGGTGTACTGGTGTGTATGTAGTGTGTGTAAAGTGTGTAAAGTGGGTAAGGGTGTGTGTATGTAGTGTGTGTAAAGTGTGTAAAACACTCACGGCAGTCTTGTTCGTCCTCTTCATCACCGCAGTCGTTCTGTCCGTTACAACGCAGGTTCACTGGGATACACTTATGAGTCCCAGTGCATTTAAACTGTCCTGATAGACAGATATACGATTCTGCAAAGAAAAAGAGAAAGAGAGAGAGAGAGAGAGAGAGAGAGAGAGAGAGAGAGACAGACAGACAGACAGACAGACAGACATTTGGACTCTTTTGGATATAGACTTTAGTTTGTTTTTCTCAGTGTGTTTGTTCCTCAGTGTGTTCCTCCATGGGCGTAAATTTAATTTAACAGTAGGGGGGACAATAAATATAAAATTTCTCATGAGCAATTTTTGAAGGGGACACAAGTAATACAGTCAAATTGTACTGATAAAGACACAGTGTCCCCACAGTGTCCCACAGTGTCCCCACAGTGAAAAACTTTGCTTTTATTATTGTAGCATGGAGACTGCATCATTATGGTTATTTTAAGTTTAAGTTTTTCTCAGGTTCAAAGACAAAGCAAAACAAGGAATTAAAAAAAGATTTACAATTTTACTTAAAAATATAGCTGCAAGCAGCGATGGCGGGCCCTCGCACGTTTGTGTATCGCTATACGGTGCCCCCCAGAAAGCAATGCACGGTGGGCAAGTGCATCAAGTGGGTAAATATCAGTGGACCATTTTATGTTGTTACTGACCCATTTGGGGACTGTAGGTAAAAGAAACCCCACATTTTAGACAAACGGGGGCGCTAGTGAGCCACTTAAGAGACACACCATTGTCCGACCTTTTTGTCCACACTTGAGATGTATGTGACTTGTCAAATGTGATGTATGTGTCAAATTTCAAGGTAATCTAAGCACGCCAAAAGCCTTAAATATGCCTGAAATAAAAGTAAAGTTTGACGCGTTGCCATGGGAACAGCGTTCGAGGTATATCAAAAATTCCTTCGCAATTTAGTATCTACAATGTCTCAGCATCAAGTTGTTCATGTTTGGTGTCAATCGCATAAATATCCTGGGAGGAGTATTTAAAAGTTCTCCACATGCAACTGTCAAAAAATCCACCGTTTGTGACTGACACACTTCCTGGCGCCTGTTGGTGGCGCTATGTCCGAGATTCACAATAGCCACATCGATGCGATCGGAATCCTTGGCCGAACATACACACAGCGTGTCATCTGAATAAGACATTTTTTGCTTTAGATATTAAACACTTCCTGTTCTCCGAATTCGCCATAAATTTGTCCCCTCGCCATGGCAGCAGTGTTCGAGATATCAAAAATCCCTTCGCAATTTAGCAAGTCCAATGTCTCGACATCATGTTCCCCACGTTTGATGTCAATCGCATGAATTCCCTAGGAGGAGTATTTAAAAGTTCACCGCATGCACTTATAAAACAAACCAAAATGGCTGACTTCCTGTTGGGCGGAGCTAATAGTTTAGAGGGCGAAAGTTGTTCGGCTCAATGAGATCTATATGCGTACCAACTCTCGTACATGTGCATACATAATTGCCCGATCTGTGCACGAATGTTTGTTTTTGAATTACAGGGGGCGCTACAGAGCCCCCCTGCCACGCCCGTATTCCACCCTTTGTACGGCCCTAGTGACAAAGGACTCTGACGTGTGTGCCAAATTTCAAGAGTTTTCGAGCATGTTAGTTGCAGTGTAAGCTGCAGTGCACTAGTATATTAGTTGCAGTGGTAGTTGCAGTGCACTAGTATATTAGTTGCAGTGTTAACTGCAGTGCACTAGTACATTAGTTGCAGTGTTAGCTGCAGTGCACTAGTACATTAGTTGCAGTGTTAGCTGCAGTGCACTAGTACATTAGTTGCAGTGTTAGCTGCAGTGCACCATGCTACAAGCTATTGTAAACAAGCTAACGTTCACTAGATAAGTGATATTTTAATCTCTACTAGAGCAGATTCATGGAAAATTACATCGCTAATCAGCATTTTTGCCGCAACTAATTTATGAATGAGTCTGCATCAACTACATTAAAGAGAATCGCTTTATTTAAAGTGAATAAAATACCCTAGTTAATGGAGTTGAACATTAATTGAGCCGCAGACACACACCTGACGTGTGTGTGTAGAGAAGGTGAGATGAACCACACACCTGACTTGTGTGTGTAGAGTAGGTGAGATGAACTGGGAAAGCAGGCAGTGGGTCAAACCACTGTGAGGAAGGGGAGGGGGGGAACACAACTGTTTTTAAATGAATTTTGCATTTTTTTCTACTTACACAATGATTTAGGTATAAATACATTTATTGTTTACAATGGAGAGTGCGATATTTTTTAGATAATTTTTTCGGATGAGGGGGACATGTCCCCCCCCCCCCCCGGAATTTAAGCCCATGTGTTCCTCAGTGTGTTTGTTCCTCAGTGTGTGTGTTCCTCAGTGTGTGTGTGTTCCTCAGTGTGTTCCTCTCTCTCTCAGTCTCACCACAGTTCTCTTCATCTGTGTTGTCTCCGCAGTCATTCTCTCCATCACAGATGAAAGGAGGAAGAGCGCAGAGACCCGAGCCACACTGGAACCGACCCGGCTGGCATTTAAACTCGGCTGTGGAGGAGACGAGGAATGAGGGAAACAACGATAAAGAGAAAAATTCAGACAGACAAATGAAGGACAAATAAAGGACATGACATTGCAATGCAAATGAACCCTTTCTTTTATCACTTTTATTATTTTTTTTATAAAACACAACAATGTAAAATATGGAGTGTGTTACAGATCGATGTGAAGTGTGTTATTGGCGATACGTACGACAGTCTGCAGGTTCATCCGAACCGTCACCACAGTCATCGACCGTGTCACACTTCCACCAGAACGGAATACACTCGTCTGTACCACAACGGAACTACACACACACACACACACACACACACACACACACACACACACACACACACGTTAAGGTATAATAATATTTTGTGTTTGTTATGGGAGCTGAATGTGTGCTGCAGGAAGTCTAACATGGGGATTAGTGTAAAAGGGTTAATACACTGAAACATGTCACCTGGCTTGAGGTGCAGTTAGAAAGGCAGGTCTTGCTGTCATTGGCCAGGTAAAAGTGGGTGGGGCATGCACACCTGTAGGCTCCGCCTGGTGACAATAGACACAGGTGACTGCAGCCTCCGTTATTCACCTGACACTGATGCTTCACGACTAAATACACACACACACACACACACACACACACACACACACACACACACCCCAAGGATAATTAGTTTTAACAAAAAGGAGTTGTTTCTTATTTAAATGAGTTTATCAATCGGTTTGTAATGATCAATATATATACTATTCACAGTTCGGTTTCATTTGAGTGAAGAAACATTTTTTTATTATTATTAACGCAGTTTATTATTATTATTAACATTTGTGAACAACAGTTTACATTTTCAAAACAATGTGAAATAAAATGCCTGCTTGGTTTAATAATACTTTAAATAATATAAAAGTTTATATAGTTTATAAAAATAAAATATCTAAAAAATAAAATAAATTAAATCAAATGCAAAACTTGTTTATTATATTGATTAAAGTGGCACAATTAAATGAAATAAGAGTTAATATATGGGAACATTTTCATTAAATAATTTACATTTGTTAGACCTCACTTTGGTAATACGAATGTGTATTAAAGTGTGTGTGTGTTTTACATTTAATATTTAATTTCTGACAATATTTTCTGTTCTATTTATTTCAGCAAACTTTAACAAATGTGTTCTTTCTATCCTTCATACATTTCCTCCCTCGATAAGCAGAATTGTCAGGATTTTCTCCTTTTGAGAGAAATTCTTGAAGCTGGACATTAAATGATAAATAAATCCATATCGCTTGACTGTCATAAAACGGAAGTGGCAGCGATTTTAAAACAAAACACAACAGGCTATAAATGGTTTGTACAGAACGAAGCGAGTGGCCACAGTGACTCAAGTTTCTTTTTACACCACAGGCGGGGTTGTGTATTTTTTGAAGTTTAATAATAATAATAAAGAAAATACCAGTGACACTGCGCTCAAAGTGCGAGGCAGAGATTAAACAAACTCACGGTCCGCCACTTAATACGTTCCTGAGGAAACTCAGACTGTAACTATTTTCCAAACATAAAAAGGATTGCATTTGGCTCATGTGTGCACCAAATCTGAAAGCCCTGTACTGAAACAGTTCACCATGAACACGTGCACCGTTACCCCCTAAGGTTTGTATATTTATATCTACACACAAATACATACATACATACACATATATATATATATATATATATATATACACAGTGGAACCCGGTTATGTTGATGTCCTAGGGGGACGTCAAAAAGCATCGAGGTAACCGATGATCGAGATAAACGAAAATCAAAATGGCGGCAGTATATTAACGTGCTTGAAATTTCTTTATGTACATGATGTGCGTTAATAAATGAGAATGTGCATGCACGTGTTTTTGAAGGTTTTTTTTTACACAACAGCGTTGCCGCGATTTGTTTGATGAAGGCATGCTATAAAAATACATACAGTACATGTTTATCTGTCAGGAATCCACCTGCCACGCCCCCTTCGGCCCCCTTCAGCATGTCAGGTGCTTTCTCGGCCGCTTTCTCTGAAACTCCCGGCTTCAATCGCGCACATATGGTGCTCGTTTAGCATCATCACCAGCTCCTATTTAAACTTCCAGCATCTCACCGTCCGTTATTGTTGGTATATGTTGGTTCACGGCGGTCGTTGTTATCGCTCATGCGTTTCCCGGTACGTGTCTTCCCACCGGCACTCTCTCAACGGCTGCTCTTTTCTTCCCAAAGCGCACTGCGGATTTCCCCCCGATCCTGCCGGTGTTCATTCGATGCTTTTGCTGCTCATCCCACGTTGAGCAGGGGGACACAGCTGATTTGCCCACCTTTTGTTGTTAAATGTTATGCGATGAACGGGAGGCGAAAGCTTTCGCCTCCCGTTCATCGCATAACATTTAACAACAAAAGGCATATGTGCACTAACTAACAGCAGAGATTCACCAGTATACAATACAACACCTGTAGCAGCTGTAAGACTTGATTTTTCCGCCACTTCCACGAGTTCTTCTGCGGCTGCACCGAGATAACTGACGTTAAATGGCAAATTTTTCCCCCCTTGTGCTCGAGATATCAGGGTTCGGCGACATAAAAAAAGACATAACCGATAAAAAATGTTTAGAAAAAGCGAGAATTTGGCAGTTCCACTTCAAAAACGTCGACATAATAGGGTTGTCGAGATAACCGAGGCGAGATAACCGGGTTCCACTATATATATATATATATATATATATATATATATATATATATATATATATATATATATATATATATATGCATACATACAGTGGGGCAAAAAAGTATTTATTCAGTCACCAATTGTGCAGGTTCTCCCACTTAAAAACATGAGAGGCCTGTAATTATCATCATCAGTACACTTCAACTATAAGAGACAAAATGAAAAAAAATCCAGAAAATCACATTGTCTGATTTTTAAAGAATTTATTTGCACATTATGGTGAAAAATAAGTATTTGATCACCTACAAAAAATCTAGATTTCTGTCTCTCACAGATGTGTAACAACTTGTTTAAGAGGCGCCTCTGTCCTCCACTTGTTTCCTGTATTAATGGCACCTGTTTGCACTCGTTATCAGTATAAAAGACACCTGTCCACAACCTCAAACAGTCAGACTCCAAACTCCACTATGGCCAAGACCAAAGAGCTCTCAAAGGACACCAGAAACAAAACTGTAGACCTGCACCAGGCTGGAAGACTAAATCTGCTTGGTGTGAAGAAATCAACTGTGGGAGCAATTATTAGAAAATGGAAGACATACAAGACCACTGATAATCTCCCTCGATCTGGGGCTCCACGCAAGATCTTACCCCGTGGGGTCAAAATGATCACAAGAACGGTGAGCAAAAATCCCAGAACCACACGGGGGACCTGGTGAATGACCTGCAGAGAGCTGGGACCAAAGTAACAAAGACTACCATCAGTAACACACTACGCCGCCAGGGACTCAAATCCTGCAGTGCCAGACGTGTCCCCCTGCTTAACCCAGTACATGTCCGGGTCCATCTGAAGTTTGCTAGAGAGCATTTGGATGATCCAGAAGAGGATTGGGAGAATGTTATATGGTCAGATGAAACCAAAATAGAACTTCTTGGTAAAAACTCAACTTGTGTTTGAAGGAGAAATAACGCTGAGTTGCATCCAAAGAATACCATACCTACTGTGAAGCATGAGGGAGGAAACATCATGCTTTGGGGCTGTTTTTCTGCAAAGAGACCAGGACGAATTATCTGTGTAAAGGAAAGAATGAATGGGGTTATGTATCATGAGATTTTGAGTGAAAACCTTCTTTCATCAACAATGATCCCAAACACACCGCCCGGGCAACCAAGGAGTGGCTTCGTAAGAAGCATTTCAAGGTCCTGGAGTGGCCTAGCCAGTCTCCAGATCTTAACCCCATAGAAAATCTTTGGAGGGAGTTGAAAATCTGTGTTGCCCAGCGACAGCCCCAAAACATCACTGCTCTAGAGGAGATCTGCGTGGAGGAATGGACCAAGCTACCAGCAACAGTGTGTAAAAACCTTGTGAAGACTCACAGAAAACGTTTGATCTCTGTCTTTGCCAACAAACGGAATATAACAAAGTATTGAGATGAACTTTTGTTATTGACCAAATACTTATTTTCCACCATAATTTGCAAATAAATTCTTTAAAAAATCAGACAATGTATATATACTGTATGTAAATATATAGATTGTGTGTGTGTGTGTGTGTGTGTGTGTGTGTGTGTGTGTGCGTGCATGTAAATGAACCCCCCCCCCGAAAGTGTTTTCACCGTCTGGCTGGCGTAGTGGATGATAAATTTTGATGTCGCGGATGGTTTGCCAGGAGCTGAGCAGTTCCATGCGCATCTCTCCCGAGGTTTTATGAGCTCGATTAAGGGTTCTCCTCTTCTGATCACTCCAGTACAGAAAATCCTCAAACAGGGTGAGACTCATCACTTCACCAGTGTCCTCGTTAAGCACTTTAACGAGATGAGACGGAATCAATTAGTGGCCGAGCTGGAACACTGCCAGCTCACTCAGCAGAACCCAGGGATGGACATGTGCCCATACACACACACACACACACACACACACACACACACACACACACTATTTCCTTCTCTATTTCCTACCCCCCCTTAGTCCTTAGTATCATATATACATCATAAAATGGATCACCTGCTCACAGTTAAGGAAATTATTTTTTTATGCTATTTAAAGGTTATAATTTGATATAAAAGAAAAAGAAAAAGAAATTCACCCCTTCTGAGTTCATTGTTGAGTTTATTAAGTGGAGTTAATTTATCAACAGAAACCTGATAATTATTACACTTATTCATTAAAGCAGGTTAGTATGTAATTTTTAGTCATTTATAGATACATTCATTGTTATTGAAAATGCATTATAGCAGGTAGCAGCATATCTTAGTACTATGCTGTCTTCTTCTTCTTCTTTCGACTGCTCAAATTAGGGGTCTCCACAGTGGATCATATGTCTCCATACTCCCCTGTCCTCTACATCTGCCTCTTCCAAACTATCTACCTGCTTGTCTTCTCTCACCACATCCATAAACCTCTTCCTTGGTCTTCCACGTTTCCTCTTTCCTGGTGGCTTCATCCTCAGCTTTCTCCTACTGATATACCCCATGTCCCTCCTCTGCACATGTCCAAACCATCTCAATCTCACCTCCCTCACCTTGTCTCCAAAATGTCCTACATGCGCTGTCCCAATAATAAACTCATTTCTAATAATGTCCATCAACGGCACACCCAACGAACATCTCAACATCTTCAGCTCTGCTACCTCCAGCTCCACCTCCTGTCTTTTATTCAATGCCACTGTCTCTGAACCATACATCATCTCAGGTCTCACCACAGTCCTATAAACTTTCCCTTTTACTCTCACAGATACTCTTCTATCACAAATCACTCCTGCTATCACTCTTCTCCACCCACTCCACCCTGCCTGCACTCTTTTCTTCACTTCTCTAACACACTCTACATTACTTTGCACTGTTGACCCCAGGTACCTGAACTCCTCCACCTTCTCCACCTCTTCTCCCTGCAACCGCACCCCTCCACTGCCCTCCCTCTCATTCACACACATGTACCCTGTCTTACTCCTACTGACTTTCATTCCTCTTCTATCCAACGTGTACCTCCACCTCTCCAGGATCTTCTCCACCTGCTCCCTACTCTCACCACAAATTACAATATCATCCACAAACATCATAGTCCATGGAGACTCCTGTCTGACCTCGTCCGTCAACCTGTCTATATATGTATTTAGGTCTCCATCTAGTTTACTGCTTTTGTGTGTGTGTGTTTGTTTGTGTGTGTGTAGTATTCTTGTCTAATTTCCATACCCCTGCGATTAACCAAAACAAAGATCTGACAAGAGTTACGAACCTCGGCGTGTCTTCGATCCGTTTATGTCAGAAAACAGGATGCGGCTGCCGTCCGCCCAGTAGATCCTGCTGTTGACGTAGTCGATGGTGAGTGCAGACGGAGCGTGTGTTTCGGTATCGACGATCACTCGAGGATGACTGCCGTCCATTCCCATCCGGCCAATGTGTGCATGCTCGCAGCAGTCGATCCAAAACACGTAGCTGTACGAAAGAATAAAACACACCAGGGGTCTTGACTCAAGTGTCCTGCAGAGTTCACGCTCTAACCACGTCCTGACCTTGATTCCCACTCGCTCGCACTACCTCCCATTTGCTCCCACTCCCTCCCACTTCCTCCCACTACCTCCCACTCCCTCCCGCATACTCGCACTCCCAGATTATTCTGATCAAACCAACAAACTCACCTGATCTTTATTTGGGGTTGAAAATAAAAAGAGATTTGACATGATTCACTTTGGTTTCATCACATAAATCCAGGGTGTGTAAACTTATTTCTATTTCCATGGATTACCCAGTTATAGGATCCAGTGTGAGAGAAGAAGGGTTCTGCAGGCCAGAGCTCAACAGGATGGTGGGGTAAAGTCCATTAGCCTTCGCTACCTCCACTGTTTTTCTCTCAGCATCGCACCAGTACAGGTTTTTTCCGATCCAGTCGACTGCCAGGGCGTTCGGCACCGAGGTTCTGTGGATCACCTGGGAAACAAACAAACTCATTCATTCTTAATATAACTGATGTTTTATATAAACCCAAAACCAACACCCAGAAAGGTGTGGAGCACCTGGGAAAAGTGGGAGGAGTTTAAATGTTTGGTTGATGTAATGGGAAGGGATTAATTATAAGAAGGAGTTTATGGTGATGCAGTGTGGATTTTATGGTGATTCAGTGAGGAGTTTATGGTGATGTAGTGTGGAGTTTATGGTGATGCAGTGAGGAGTTTATGGTGATGCAGTAAGGAGTTTATGGTGATGCAGTGAGGAGTTTATGGTGATGCAGTGAGGAGTTTATGGTAATTCAGTGAGGAGTTTATAGTGATGCAGTGTGGAGTTTATGGTGATGCAGTGTGGAGTTTATGGTGATGTAGTGAGGAGTTTATGGTGATGCAGTGAGGAGTTTATGGTGATGCAGTGTGGAGATTATGGTGATGTAGTGAGGAGTTTATGGTGATGCAGTGTGGAGTTTATGGTGATGCGGTGTAAAGTTTATGGTGGTGCAGTGAGGAGTTTATGGTGATGCAGTGTGCAGTTTATGGTGATGTAGTAAGGAGTTTATGGTGATGCAGTGGGGAGTTTATGGTGATGCAGTGTGGAGTTTATGGTAATTCAGTGAAGAGTTTATGGTGATGCAGTGAGGAGTTTATGGTGATGCAGTGTGGAGTTTATGGTGATGCAGTGAGTTTATGGTGATGCAGTGGAGTTTATGGTGATGCAGTGTGGAGTTTATGGTGATGCAGTGTGAGTTTATGGTGATGCAGTGAGGAGTTTATGGTGATGCAGTGTGGAGTTTATGGTGATGTAGTAAGGAGTTTATGATGATGCAGTGACTAGTTTATGGTGATGCAGTGTGGAGTTTATGGTAATGCAGTGAGGAGTTTATGGTGATGTAGTGTGGAGTTTATGGTAATGCAGTGAGGAGTTTATGGTGATGCAGTGAGTTTATGGTAATGCAATGAGGAGTTTATGGTGATGTAATGAGGAGTTAATGGTGATGCAGTGTGGAGTTTATGGTAAAGTAGTGAGGAGTTTATGGTGATGCAGTGTGAGTTTATGGTGATGTAGTGAGGAGTTTATGGTGATGTAGTAAGGAGCTTATGATGTAGTGAGGAGTTCATGGAGCTGTAGAGAGGAGATTATAGTGATGTAGTGGGAGTTTATGGTGATGTAGAGAAGTTTATTGTGATGTAGGGAGGAGTTTATTGTGATGTAGGGAGGAGTTTATGTGATGCAGTGAGGAGTTTATAGTGATGTAGTGGAAGTAGAGTCATGGAGGAGTTGTGGCAGATTTGTGATGGAGTCGTGGAGAAGTCTTGATAAAGTTATTGCAGAGTCGTGACGGAGTCTGGGCAGAGTCATGGAGAAGTCGTGATGGAGTCTGGGAGAAGTCACGGAGGGGTCGTGATGGAGTTTGGGTGTAGTCGTGGAGGAGTCTGGGCGGAGTCGTGATGGAGTCTGGGCGGAGTCATGGAGGAATCATGATAGAGACGTGATGGAGTTTGGGCGTAGTCTGGGAGGAGTCTGGGCGGAGTCGTGATGAAGTCTGGGCAGAGTCATGGAGAAGTCGTGATGGAGTCTGGGCGGAGTCGTGATGAAGTCTGGGCAGAGTCATGGAGAAGTCGTGATGGAGTTTATGGTGATGCAGTAAGGAGTTTATGATGAATAAATATAGATGTCTGTAGTGAACTTATTAAAGCTTTGTCACTTTCATTAACGCTCTTCTTCAGTGTATATTCAGTTGGAGTGTTCCCTCACACAGCTTGAGATGTCCCACCTCGATGCTCACCACACTGTGATCCTACTCAAACTGCTTCATATCCCACAGGCGATTTATAAAATTTACTTTATCTGATGTAACACATTTGCAACTATTTTCTCTCAGACCTTCACGTCAAACATCAGTTTCTTTTACACACAACACAATTACACCACAACTACACTATACAGCAGACCTAAAGACAAGAAGGCTGAGCTTATTCACATACACACACACACACACACACACACACACACACACACACACACACACACACACACAGAGACCTTGAGATCACTCCCATTTATACGCATCCTGTTGATCCTGCGCCCATTCGGCCGACTGCTGTCAATCCAAAACATCAAATCCCTTCTGTAGTCAAAATCCAATGAGAGAATGTTACTGAGACCCTGCAGAGAGAGAGAGAGAGAGAGAGAGAGAGAGAGGGTATGTGTGTGAGAGAGAGAGAGGGGGGGGAGACAGAGGGTGTGTGTGAGAGAGAGAGAGAGAGAGAGAGAGAGAGAGAGGTGTGTGAGAGAGAGAGGGTTAGGGTTAGTTTTATTAATCAGTTATAAATCACAGATTAAAAGTCTGTAATGATCCCACGGCCAATCAGAAGTTATAAGTGATGTCACACTTTATTCCTGCTCTAACGACCTCATCAGTCACGAGCTAAAATAATCCACTCATTAATCTATTACACACACACACACACACACACACACACACACACACACACACACACACACACACTCTTTCTCTCTCACTTACATTCACAGTGTGTGTGTGTGTGTTATTAATACACTGAGGTTTGAGGTCATCATCACCATGTCCAATGAAGACAGAAAAGGGGGTGGATATATGAAAACACTACACTAAGCTGTGAACAGAACAGCAGTTCCAAACCCGGGTTCCTCTGCAGCCACAAGTTCATAAAGTTTAGCTAGCTAGTGAGAAAGCTAGAGAGAAGCTCTGACTGTTAAAACATCTTCTGACCAATCTAGGGTTCAGAGTTCAGCAGCAGTGTGTGAACAGTCGTGAGTTAAACACGGTGATCAGACGGTGGTCTTCGTGTCCTCACCTGTTTCAAGAGCGTGTAGTTTGAGCCATCCAGACTGATCCGTCTGATCTCATGATAATCAGCCAGAATCAGGACCGGCTCATCTGCTGAACACAGACCAGCATGAACAATCAGACCTTTGCAGCTACAGCGCGAATGTTAGCTAGCACTAATGGAACATAGTGTTTAACATAGAGTAGCTCCTCCCACGGCAACATCTGTCTGCTTTACATTAAGTCCTGGTTCGGTTCAATTTAAGTACAGTTTGGGGGAAGAAATGCTAGTTTATTATTATTACCATTTGTAAACCTGAACAGTTTACATTTACATAAAAACAATTTAAAATAATATGCCTACTTATCTAATTAATAATCTCATGATATTTAATAAAAAATAAAAATATATGAAAAAAATAAAATACAATAAATCTAATTAATGCAATATACTTTATTATA
>NC_060909.1:15183543-15208543 GCF_014805685.1 Silurus meridionalis
CACAAATAAAGTTAATGAGATCAACCAGTTCCATCAGCTTCCATTTTTTGTTAGCAACATTAGCATGGAGAAACCAGATCTTTGAGGAACACTGGAAATGTACAATTATATGCAAAGCTCTGTTTTTGTGTGTGTGTGTGTGTGTGTGTGTGTGTGTGTGTGTGTGTGTGTGTGTGTGGGTACCTGATATGGCTCTGCATCTGTGTGGGTTTTTCTCCAGCGATTTGTATCCGTCCGCACACACACACTTGTAAGTCCCATATGTGTTAATACACTGCTGGCTGCACGGGAATCTCTCAACACACTCGTTAATGTCCACACACGTTCGTCCATCCATCTTCAAGCGAAAACCAGGCCAGCATACACACTGGAGTGCGCACACACACACACACACACACACACACACACAAAAGCATGAAGCCTATTATAAGTGCCATCTAATCTATTATTATTAAGACATTCCATCCTATACTTCTTTCTGGCTCCTCCCCTGACTCTGCCCCTTTTTTACCTATAAATTTGAGCTTTTGATTTGTATGTGAACAGAAACCTGGTGTGTTCCCCCCAGGCAGGTAGGAACACATCCATCACCATGAGATCTTCTGAGTGATCTCCGTCTGTCTCCATCTGATGTGTGAAGTGGAATTTATTCCAGAATTTTCAGTGTTTAGATATTCAAGCGCTGGTGTGATTCATGGAAACGTCTGAACTCTCACACGTCCAATTCACCATACTGCCTATTTCACAGCTGTTTCATAGCCACCTTAATGAGCATGCAGACGAAAAGCAGACCAGTGTGTGTGTGTGTGTGTGTGTGTGTGGTTTAGGTGTTGGTTTGAAAATTGAATTCAGAAGGCAGCAGGAGGTGGCAGAATGACAGTGCTCTGTGTAAATAGGAGAGAGTTAACACCTAATCAAACCTGAAAAAATAAACCCATCTAAACAGAAGAAAGAAAGTGAAGCATCTGCTCTGAAAAAGAAAATGTAGAATAAAATCAGGACTAAACTTCTCCTCGTGCTCCTCACTGTAAAAAAAAAAAGGTCGAAAGTTGATTGGAACTCCTGGCGGTTGTAGCAGGTCTGAGGGTAGGAGATGATGTGGAGCTGACGAAGCGAGGCGGTGTGTGTGTTCCTGCCAAAAATGTCACATCGCAGCAGCACTTTACAGTAACATGTGCCAAACCTGTCCTACCTGCCAAGCCTTCTCCCTGTGTGTGTGTGTGTGTGTGTGTGTGTGTGTGTGTGTGTTGTCAGATGGTGTGCCATTTCCTGACATTCCTGCTTGTCGCTCTGCTTTATCATTAGTGATGGTATCAGGGAAAAGGCCGATGCAGAGCACACACTCAACTTAAACACATCTGAAGAAAAACTGATTTCTGTCCTCAACTACATCATGAGAAACCATCACTCATCATCTACATCATGAGAAACCATCCCTCATCATCTACATCATGAGAAATCATCACTCATCATCAAAATCATGAGAAACCATCACTCATCATCTACATCATCTACACCATAAGAAACCATCACACATCATCTACATCATGAGAAACCATCACACATTATCTACATCATGAGAAACCATCATTCATCATCTACATCATGAGAAACCATCACACATCATCTACATCATGAGAAACCATCATTCATCATCTACATCATGAGAAACCATCACTCATCATCTACATCATCTACATCATGAGAAATCATCACTCATCATCTACATCATGAGAAACCATCACTCATCATCTACAACATGAGAAACCATCATTCATCATCTACAACATGAGAAACCATCACTCATCATCAAAATCATGAGAAACCATCCTCATCATCTACATCATGAGAAACCATCACACATCATCTACATCATGAGAAACCATCCTCATCATCTACACCATAAGAAACCATCACACATCATCTACATCATGAGAAACCATCACACATCATCTACATCATGAGAAACCATCACACATCATCTACATCATGAGAAACCATCACACATCATCTACATCATGAGAAACCATCATTCATCATCTACAACATGAGAAACCATCACACATCATCTACATCATGAGAAATCATCACTCATCATCTACATCATCTACATCATGAGAAACCATCACACATCATCTACATCATCTACATCATGAAATCATCACTCATCATCAAAATCATGAGAAATAATCACTCATCCTCTACAGCATGAAACCACACACACACACACACACACACACACACACACACACAAAAGCATGAAGCCTATTATAAGTGCCATCTAATCTATTATTATTAAGACATTCCATCCTATACTTCTTTCTGGCTCCTCCCCTGACTCTGCCCCTTTTTTACCTATAAATTTGAGCTTTTGATTTGTATGTGAACAGAAACCTGGTGTGTTCCCCCAGGCAGGTAGGAACACATCCATCACCATGAGATCTTCTGAGTGATCTCCGTCTGTCTCCATCTGATGTGTGAAGTGGAATTTATTCCAGAATTTTCAGTGTTTAGATATTCAAGCGCTGGTGTGATTCATGGAAACGTCTGAACTCTCACACGTCCAATTCACCATACTGCATATTTCACAGCTGTTTCATAGCCACCTTAATGAGCATGCAGACGAAAAGCAGACCTGTGTGTGTGTGTGTGTGTGTGTGTGTGTGTGTGTGTGTGTTGTCAGATGGTGTGCCATTTCCTGACATTCCTGCTTGTCGCTCTGCTTTATCATTAGTGATGGTATCAGGAAAAGGCCGATGCAGAGCACACACTCAACTTAAACACATCTGAAGAAAAACTGATTTCTGTCCTCAACTACATCATGAGAAACCATCACACATCATCTACATCATGAGAAACCATCACTCATCATCAAAATCATGAGAAACCATCATTCATCATCTACATCATGAGAAATCATCACTCATCATCAAAATCATGAGAAACCATCATTCATCATCTACATCATGAGAAACCATCACATCATCTACATCATGAGAAACCATCACTCATCATCAAAATCATGAGAAACCATCACATCATCTACATCATGAGAAACCATCACATCATCTACATCATGAAATCATCACTCATCATCTAAATCATGAGAAATAATCACTCATCCTCTACAGCATGAAACCACACACACACACACACACACACACACACACACACACACACACACACACACACCTTGTAGCCCACAGGCAGGTCGTAACAGTCCTGTGCACTGATTAACTTGTCTGTTCAAACACTCGTTTACGTTGCAGTTCCTCTCGTCTGATTGGTCTCCGCAGTCGCCGTGGAGATCGCACACGCTCAGCAACGGCACGCAGCGTCCGTTAGCGCACATGAAAAACGAGCCGTTGCACAAACTTTCTAAATCACAGCAAAACACAAACATACACACGTTTATCTGCAGAAGGTCAGGCGTGACATCACACATCATCTACATCATGAAATCATCACTCATCATCTACAACATGAGAAACCATCATTCATCATCTACATCATCTACATCATCTACATCATGAGAAACCATCATTCATCATCTACATCATCTACATCATGAGAAACCATCCCTCATCATCTACATCATCTACATCATGAAATCATCACTCATCATCTACAACATGAGAAACCATCATTCATCATCTACAACATGAGAAACCATCACACATCATCAGTACAACGTTCCAGCAGGGGTTTCCTCCACATCTGGACTTCAATCAATCGTTTAAACAAGCCTTGCCTGCAGCCGAACACTTGGGGTTCAGTGGTGCTTCATCCGATTGGTCGAGACAGTCATGGAATCCGTCGCACTCCCATTGGATGCTGGGCAAGCACCGCCCATCTGAGCACTGAAACTCCGCCTTCCACAGGCAGGATATTCTACAAGGAATAAAGAGGAACATTATTTCATGTTTATTCATGTAGAGTTACAACACGACTCAGACTACCAGACTACTTTTCCTACGTAAAATCCTCAACAACTGTTTTGGTGACGTTTCATCACCTGTCCAGCTTCTT
The DNA here is from genome assembly GCF_014805685.1 of Silurus meridionalis. Lineage (NCBI taxonomy): Eukaryota > Metazoa > Chordata > Actinopteri > Siluriformes > Siluridae > Silurus > Silurus meridionalis. The sequence continues at coordinate 15,187,573 of NC_060909.1, forward strand.
TTGTTAATGTGTTTGTAAATAAATCAATTTCTTCTCCTCTGGCAGTTTGTTGTGGAATAAAAACAGCTCTGAAATCCACATTAATAGATGTGAGACTGTGCAGTTTACTACAAATGTGGTTTGTGAGCTCTGACTACTGATGCTCTCTCTCAGAAAAGCGGAGGGAGACACAGAGAGACAGGTGGAGACACAGTAAAGCAGAGGGAGACAGAGAGAGAAGGAGACACAGAGTCACATGGAGACACAGAGAGACAGGTGGAGACACAGTAAAGCAGAGGGAGACAGAGAGAGAAGGAGACACAGAGTCACATGGAGACACAGAGAGATAGAGGAAGAGACAGAATGAGAATGAAATAAGAGGTGAATATTGATACTCACTGCACTGGAGTGATTCATCAGATCCGTCACCACAGTCATCATCACGATCACATACAAACCTCTGTGGGATGCAGTCACCATTACTGCACCCAAACGCCTCCTCAGAACACGAGAGATTCAGAGCTGAGAGACAGAGAGAGAAGGAGACACAGAGTCACATGGAGACACAGAGAGACAGGTGGAGACACAGTAAAGCAGAGGGAGACAGAGAGAGAAGGAGACACAGAGAGACAGGTGGAGACACAGTAAAGCAGAGGGAGACAGAGAGAGAAGGAGACACAGAGTCACATGGAGACACAGAGAGACAGGTGGAGACACAGTAAAGCAGAGGGAGACAGAGAGAGAAGGAGACACAGAGTCACATGGAGACACAGAGAGACAGGTGGAGACACAGTAAAGCAGAGGGAGACAGAGAGAGAAGGAGACACAGAGTCACATGGAGACACAGAGAGACAGGTGGAGACACAGTAAAGCAGAGGGAGACAGAGAGAGAAGGAGACACAGAGTCACATGGAGACACAGAGAGACAGGTGGAGACACAGTAAAGCAGAGGGAGACAGAGAGAGAAGGAGACACAGAGTCACATGGAGACACAGAGAGACAGGTGGAGACACAGTAAAGCAGAGGGAGACAGAGAGAGAAGGAGACACAGAGTCACATGGAGACACAGAGAGACAGGTGGAGACACAGTAAAGCAGAGGGAGACAGAGAGAGAAGGAGACACAGAGTCACATGGAGACACAGAGAGACAGGTGGAGACACAGTAAAGCAGAGGGAGACAGAGAGAGAAGGAGACACAGAGTCACATGGAGACACAGAGAGACAGGTGGAGACACAGTAAAGCAGAGGGAGACAGAGAGAGAAGGAGACACAGAGTCACATGGAGACACAGAGAGACAGGTGGAGACACAGTAAAGCAGAGGGAGACAGAGAGAGAAGGAGACACAGAGTCACATGGAGACACAGAGAGACAGGTGGAGACACAGTAAAGCAGAGGGAGACAGAGAGAGAAGGAGACACAGAGAGACAGGTGGAGACACAGTAAAGCAGAGGGAGACAGAGAGAGAAGGAGACACAGAGTCACATGGAGACACAGAGAGACAGGTGGAGACACAGTAAAGCAGAGGGAGACAGAGAGAGAAGGAGACACAGAGTCACATGGAGACACAGAGAGACAGGTGGAGACACAGTAAAGCAGAGGGAGACAGAGAGAGAAGGAGACACAGAGTCACATGGAGACACAGAGAGACAGGTGGAGACACAGTAAAGCAGAGGGAGACAGAGAGAGAAGGAGACACAGAGTCACATGGAGACACAGAGAGACAGGTGGAGACACAGTAAAGCAGAGGGAGACAGAGAGAGAAGGAGACACAGAGAGACAGGTGGAGACACAGTAAAGCAGAGGGAGACAGAGAGAGAAGGAGACACAGAGTCACATGGAGACACAGAGAGACAGGTGGAGACACAGTAAAGCAGAGGGAGACAGAGAGAGAAGGAGACACAGAGTCACATGGAGACACAGAGAGACAGGTGGAGACACAGTAAAGCAGAGGGAGACAGAGAGAGAAGGAGACACAGAGAGACAGGTGGAGACACAGTAAAGCAGAGGGAGACAGAGAGAGAAGGAGACACAGAGTCACATGGAGACACAGAGAGACAGGTGGAGACACAGTAAAGCAGAGGGAGACAGAGAGAGAAGGAGACACAGAGTCACATGGAGACACAGAGAGACAGGTGGAGACACAGTAAAGCAGAGGGAGACAGAGAGAGAAGGAGACACAGAGTCACATGGAGACACAGAGAGATAAATTAAACCCGACTTGGAGAAACTCTTTGCAGATACACCCCTCTTGAAATTTCAGCATTGCATGTTTTGCAAATCGCTCTCCACACACCGCAGACATGTTGCTCTTATCCAGATAACCGTGTGCTGCTGCGCTTTTTATTGCGTCATTACAATTGTGTTTCTGCCGTGTTGTTTCGGTGATTTAAGTATTTCCGAAAATTCTCGGTGCATCTCTGTAATTTATGATTGGCCTCATGCCAAGGTCTGATATACCGCAAAGTTTCCCAGTAGGTAAGCTCATTTAAGTCTTAAAAATACCGTATTGAACTTAAGCAAAGCGAACACGCACATTAAAAATCAAACACACACAAACTTCGAAAGGACATAAGAGCCGCATGAAACCAGCCAAAGAGGCATGCGGCTCGCGAGCCTGAGTTGGCCACCCCTGATCTACATCATGAGAAACCATCACTTATCATCTACATCATCTACATCATGAGAAACCATCACTCATCATCTACATCATGAGAAACCATCATTCATCATCTACATCATCTACATCATGAGAAACCATCACTCATCATCTACATCATTTACATCATGAGAAACCATCATTCATCATCTACATCATGAAAAACCATCACTCATCATCTACATCATGAGAAACCATCCCTCATCATTTACATCATGAGAAATCATCACTCATCATCTACACCATAAGAAACCATCACACATCATCTACATCATGAGAAACCATCATTCATCATCTACAACATGAGAAACCATCACTCATCATCTACAACATGAGAAACCATCACTCATCATCTAAATCATGAGAAATAATCACTCATCCTCTACAGCATGAGAAACCACACACACACACACACACACACACACACGCACACCTTGTAGCCCACAGGCAGGTCGTAACAGTCCTGTGTGCACTGATTAACTTGTCTGTTCAAACACTCGTTTACGTTGCAGTTCCTCTCGTCTGATTGGTCTCCGCAGTCGTCGTGGAGATCGCACACGCTCAGCAACGGCACGCAGCGTCCGTTAGCGCACATGAAAAACGAGCCGTTGCACAAACTTTCTAAATCACAGCAAAACACAAACATACACACGTTTATCTGCAGAAGGTCAGACGTGACATCACACATCATCAGTACAACGTTCCAGCAGGGGTTTCCTCCACATCTGGACTTCAATCAATCGTTTAAACAAGCCTTGCCTGCAGCCGAACACTTGGGGTTCAGTGGTGCTTCATCCGATTGGTCGAGACAGTCATGGAATCCGTCGCACTCCCATTGGATGCTGGGCAAGCACCGCCCATCTGAGCACTGAAACTCCGCCTTCCCACAGGCAGGATATTCTACAAGGAATAAAGAGGAACATTATTTCATGTTTATTCATGTAGAGTTACAACACGACTCAGACTACCAGACTACTTTTCCTACGTAAAAATCCTCAACAACTGTTTTGGTGACGTTTCATCACCTGTCCAGCTTCTTTTGTTAATGTGTTTGTAAATAAATCAATTTCTTCTCCTCTGGCAGTTTGTTGTGGAATAAAAACAGCTCTGAAATCCACATTAATAGATGTGAGACTGTGCAGTTTACTACAAATGTGGTTTGTGAGCTCTGACTACTGATGCTCTCTCTCAGAAAAGCGGAGGGAGACACAGAGAGACAGGTGGAGACAGAAAAACAGAGGAAGATACAGAGAGACAGGTGGAGACACAGTAAAGCAGAGGGAGACAGAGAGAGAAGGAGACACAGAGTCACATGGAGACACAGAGAGAGAGAGAGAGAGAGAGAGAGAGAGGGAAACACAGTCACATGGAGACACAGAGAGAGATAGAGGAAGAAACAGAATGAGAATGAAATAAGAGGTGAATATTGATACTCACTGCACTGGAGTGATTCATCAGATCCGTCACCACAGTCATCATCACGATCACATACAAACCTCTGTGGGATGCAGTCACCATTACTGCACCCAAACGCCTCCTCAGAACACGAGAGATTCAGAGCTGAGAGACAGAGAGAGAAAAAGTGTGAGAGTGTGAGTGTTAGTGTGAGTGTGTGTGCATGTGTTAGTGTGAGTGTGTGTGTGTTAGTGTGAGTGTGTGTTTGTGTGTGTGTGTGTGTGTGTTAGCGTGAGTGTGTGTGAGTGTCTGTTAGTGAGTGTGAGTGTGAGTGTGTGTTAGTGTGAGAGTGTAAGTGTGTGTGTGTTTGTGTGAGTGTGTGTGTGTGTGAGTGTGTGTGTGTGTTAGTGTGACTATGTGTATTAGTGTGAGTGTGTGTGTGTTAGTGTGAGAGTGAGTGTGTGTGTGTGAGTGTGTGTTACCGTGAGAGTGTAAGTGAGTGTGTGTTAGTGTGAGAGTGTTTGGCGCTTTACCACATCCGGCTGTTGCAAGTTCATCACTACCATCCGGACAGTCTCTCTCTCCATCACACACCCATCGTCTCGACACACACACGTATGACTCGGGGCAGCGGAACGCCTCAGGGGCACATGACACCGAGCCTACAGGGGACAAAGGGGTATGAGAAAAAGGGGCAAGGGGCTTTTAGATAGATTTATTCTCTGACTCTCCAAGTGACTGACTCACTTTCTGACTTTATCTCACCCACCCTCTCACCCACCCTCTCACCCACCCCTGGGGTAGTACTCGCTCATGATGACAATCAGCTCGTGTTCGCTCTTTAATGTTGGGCTGTAAATCCACAAAAACAATCAAATAGTTTGAAATAAAAACTAACTATTGCAGCCTCTTTAAGACTGATTTAGTTCCTCTGACAAATCAGACACCAATCACACACACACACACACACACACACACACACACACAGCTAAATAAGGAAAGTACCACAGAGCTGAGGGTTTTCGTCGGCGCCGTCGCCGCAGTCATCCTCTCCGTCACACAGCCACTGACGAGACACACATCTGCTCAGGAAGCAGGAAAACTGATCACTCGCACACGAGAAATCTACAAACACAAACACATTCATTATTACAAGTTTAAATGACTCAAATATACAAATAAGTAGAACAAAACAACATTAACACAATAACAGCAGACCTCAGTCTGAGCAAACAGGTATCCTCAACCCTCATTCTGAACACTGGCATCCCACAGGGCTGTGTTCTGAGCCCACTACTCTACTCCTTGTTCACCCATGACTGTGGCTCCTCTGTATAACACAACATCTTCATCACGTTTGCAGATGACACCACATTGGTAGGCCAGATCAGCAACAACGTCGATCAATTCACACACCAGTTCTGGTTAAGAAGGCACAACAATGCCCGTGGTTCTTGAGGAGTCGTAAGAAAGCGCATCTGTCCCCAGAGAGTCTAACAAGTTTTTACTGCTGCATCATTGTGAGCATCCTGACCAACTCCATCACTGTATGGTACGGAGGCTCCACTGTGTGTGAACACAAAGCCCTACAGAGGCTGGTCAAAATTGCCCAACGCATCACTGGCACCCAACTACCTGCCACTGAGCACCTTCACCACAGCACTTCTCTACACCACTGTGTAGAGCTCACAGCATCATCAAGGACTCTTCACATCCCACTGACAAACTTTTTAACCTGCTTCCATCAAGAAGGAGATACAGGAACATACACACCAGAACCAGCAGGTTCGGGGCCAGCTTTTTTCCCTCCACCATCACCCTAGTGATTTGATATTGTGATTTGTGGTGAGAGTAGGGAGCAGGTGGAGAAGATCCTGGAGAGGTGGAGGTAAGTGTTGGAGAGAAGAGGAATGAAAGTCGGAGTAAGATAGAGTACATGTGTGTGAATGAGAGGGAGGGCAGTGGAGGGGTGCGGTGTGTGTGTGTGTGTGTGTGTGTGTGTGTGTGTGTGTGTGTGTATATGTGTGTGTGTGTGTGTGTGTGATGAGGTGAACACGCTGCTTCTGCTGGAGATGATGTATGTGGAGGTGCAGTTGTGGAGTCATAATGGAGTCATAATGATGGGATTAAGAGTTTGATTTGTTCAGGACAGAATAAAAAAACACCTGGATTATATTCAGAGCAGGAGAACCGAACCAGGATCCTCCAGATCTTCCTTTGTTTCTCCAGACACGAGTCCAGCAGAGGTCTCAGAGCGTCAAAACAAGTCCAAGTGAAAAAGTGATTTAACTCAGAACCATTAACGACGTGTTTTTCGGGTTTGTACACACATTTCACACCCTCTCTGATTTAAGTGATTTCCTTTGCGCTCACACCTACATTATATCTGAAGCCCCGCCCCTTATCACTCTCACCTACTCTTACCGCTTTGCGGTGAAGTGCGGTGTGAAAGCAAACACACACAATCGAGTCATGTTTCAATAAAGAGCTAAAGCTATAATAATGTGTGTGTGTGTGTGTGTGTGTGTGTGTGTGTGTTAAATAGAAAGGCTGTGATGAGAAGAGTGTTTATTTTTATTCCAGTGGATTTTGTTGATTTATTTTTCTGTTTATTTTAATGTTGTTGAATGTGTTTACAAGCACCAAACGCAATTATCAACATAGTTATAATTATTGTGAACAGCATTCTAACTCTCTCATACACACACACACACACACACACACACACACACACACACATACAGGAGGTGAGTTTGCTCACTAGCTGAGTGATTTAGGGATTTAAAAATAGAAATCAAGGTCACAGAGAGAGAGAGAGAGGCAGAGAGGGAGAAAGGGAAAAAAAAGAGGGAGAGTGTAAGGAGTGTGAGGGGAAAGTGTGAGAAGAATGTGGGGAATGTGTAAGGAAAGTGTGATAAGTGTGTGAGGAGTGTGTGAGGAGAGTGCGAGGACAGAGTGGGGAGTGTGCGAGGAGTGTGTGAGGAGTGTGCTAGGAGTGTGTAAGAAGAGTGTGAGGTGAATGTGAGGAGAGTGTGAGGAGTGTGCGAGGAGTGTGAGGAGTGTGTGAAGAGAATGTGAGGAGTGTGTGAGGAGATTGTGTGGAGTGTGCTAAGAGTGTGCTAGCAGTGTGTGAGGAGTGTGTGAGGAGGTGCGAGGAGAACGTGAGGAGTGTGTGAAGGGAATGTGAGGAGTGCGTGAGGAGAGTGTGAGGAGTGTGCTAGGAGTGTGTGAGGAGGTGTGAGGTGAATGTGAGGAGAGTGTGAGGAGTGTGTGAGGTGTGTGAGGAGAATGTGAGGAGATTGTGGAGTGTGCTAGCAGTGTGTGCTAGCAGTGTGTGAGGAGTGTGTGAGGTGTGCGAGGAGAATGTGAGGTGTGTGAGGAGATTGTGTGGAGTGTGCTAAGAGTGTGCTAGCAGTGTGCTAAGAGTGTGCTAGCAGTGTGTGAGGAGTGTGTGAGGAGTGTGTGAGGAGAATGAGAGGAGTGTGTGAGGAGAATGTGAGGAGTGTGCGAGGAGAATGTGAGGAGTGTGTAAGGAGTGTGTGAAGAGAATGTGAGGAGTGTGTGAAGAGAATGTGAGGAGTGTGTGTGGAGTGTGCTAGGAGTGTGTGAGGAGAACATGAGGAGAACGTGAGGAGTGTGTGAGGAGTGTGTGTAGCAGTGTATTTGCAGTAAACCCTGAAACACATGATGAATTAATCACAGAAACAGTTCTCACCGCAGTGCAGCTCATCCTCTCCGTCCTTACAGTCTTTCTGTCCATCACACAGCCACGCAGAGGAAATACAGCCTCCACTGGGGCAGGAGAACAGACCCGGGGTACACACCTGACCTACAGGGGCTGAGGAGGACCAACACGTAAACATGAACAACAACAACAACAACAACAACAAGAGGGAGATTTTGTCAGGGGATTTCTATTATGCAGTGTGTGTGTGTGTGTGTGTGTGTGTGTGTGTGTGTGTGTGTGTGTGTATATACAAAGGTGTGTGTGTGTGTGTGTTGGAGGTATTACAAGAGGTAAAAGAAAATATTTGCGACTCTTTTATGCTGTAAATAATGAAGTAAAGAAGCATACGTTGGCAGTGTGTTTCGTCTGAGGAATCTCCACAGTCGTCCACTCCGTCACACACCCAGTGTGGGAGAACACATAGAGACGTGGAGTTACACCTGAGAAACACACCATCATGCACTCGCACCCCCAACAGCTGGTAATCAACACAGTCTACACGGCCTGAAAACACACACACACACACACACACACACACACACACACACACACACACACACACACACACACACACACACACAGGAGAGCAGGCATTAACACACTAACACAGCGAGAGGTGAGTGTGTGAATGCAGACTTATCTTACTGCAGTTGTTTTCATCTGAAGCGTCTGCGCAGTCGATGATCTGATCACACCAGGACGTCTGCGACACACACAATCCATCTGCACAACGCTGCTCTGAGGACAAGCACACTTCTGAGAACATTACACACACACACACACACACACATATACACACACCAGGGTTAAAATCAACACATCACACAAACTAATAAATAAATAAAATGTCAATCAACAGACAGAGATGGGTGGTTGGGTGGGTAGGTGGACCAATGGACAGATGTATAGATGGATAGACAGATGAAAAGATGGATGGACAGATGGATAGAGGGACAAAAGGACAGAGGCATAGACAGATGGATGTTCTTACTATTGCAGAAGGCTTCATCTGAGTTATCACCACAGTCATTCACTCCATCACAGAAACGAGTGTAATGCACACAGCGCTGATTATTACACCGTTTATACCCTCCTCTACACACTTGCTTCTCTACAGAGAGAGAAAGAGAGAGAAAGAGAGAGAGAGAGAGAGATGTGCGGAGAGAAAGAGGGAGAGAGTGAGAAAGAGGGAGAGAGAGAGAGAGAGAGAGAGAGAGAGAGAGAGAGAGAGAGAAAGACAGGGAGAGAGAGAGAGAGAGAGAGAGAAAGACAGAGACGGGGCGTTTGATGTGTGTTTGTTGTGGGTTTTTTTTGTGTATTTGATGTGTGTTTAATGTGGGTTTTTTGTGTTTGATGTTAATGTTTGTTTTCTGTTTGGTGTTTGTCGTGTTTGATGTGTGTTAGCCAGATGTCCTTTTATGACCTTTAAGCTGGATGTTGATGTTGATGAACACGCTTTAGATTAGAAGCTTCTGTCTTTCAGTGCTGTCAAATACGGTGTTTCTTCTGAAATGTTTCTTGAATTTAAGTAAATTTATTAAACTTTCAAATTTAGCAAAAAAATGATTCCTTTTAATAACTCCTTTACCACTTTGTGTCCAATGAAATGCTGAATAATAAGCACCTCCCACCTCCTTTCTGATTAAACCCCACAAATATACCATTTCGAGTGACCATTTCATCCACATGTGCTTTTATAAGATCCACTCTTCTGGGAAGATGTTCCACTAGTTTTTGTCAAGTCAAGTGGCTTTTATTGTCATTTCTACTATACACAAGTGGTACATCCAGAACCCTGGTGCTACACTAAACAACACAAAGCTACAAAACAGTAGAAGATTTAAAGATTCCAGCAGTCAGGGATTACATTCATCATGTTCAATAAAGCTGAAGCTCCATAGAAAGAGATCTTCAACTGATGGAAAGCAGATCTTCATGGGGCTTTCTTTCTTTCTATCTTTCTTTCTTTCTTTCTTTCTTTCTTTCTTTCTTTCTCTCTCTCTCTCTCTCTCTCTCTCTCTCTTATTGTTCAAATGAGTAATGATTCATGATGAATCTCAGGATCAGTGAGTACAAAAGTTTAAAGTACAAAAGAGAAAGTTGGTGTTCAGAGTCGAGTGATGCAGCTGCTTTACTGAGATCTTACTGGTTATTACTGAAATATTACTGAGATCTTACTGGATTATTACTGGGCTATTGCTGAGATATAACTGATATATTGCTGGGATATTAATGTGTTATTACTGGGATATTACTGGGATATTACTGATACAACTGGGTTGTTACTGGGATATCTCTGGTTTATTACTGGAATATTATTGGTTATTAATAGGTTATTGCTGAGATATTACTGGGTTAACGCTACGATATTTCTGGGACATTAAGATATTACTGGGATATTGCTGGGTTATTACTAATATTTCTGGGATAATACTGATATATAACTGGGTTATTATGGGGATATTGCTGACATATTAAGTCAAGTCAAGTTTATTTGTATAGCGCTTTTCACAACAGACATTGTCTCAAAGCAGCTTTACAGAAATCAACAGTCAAGGTGAACGGTGTGTGTTTATCCCTGATGAGCAGCCGTGGCGACTCTTTATTATTACTGGGATATTACTGGGTTATTACTGAGATATAGCTGAGATATTACTGGGATATGGCTGAGAGATGGCTGGGATATTACTGGGATATTGCTGAGATATTCAAGAAACTTGTTCCGTCATGTAAATGTCATGTAAATATAAAGTCATTGTATGACACGTCTTCATTGAGGTGATGAGCGCAGTGTGTGCTGTATATATCGCTGTAAGCACGTGTTACTATGGAAACCATAGTGTATCCTAGCAAATGAGTGTGTTAAAATACATGTCTGATCAGTGATCGACCAATTAGAGAGGAGAACAGTATTGTGAGATAAGGTGAAGTGAAGTGTGTCCCAAACACTCACCACAGTACTGTGTCCTCTCATCAGACTCGTCCATGCAGTGAGAGACGCCATCACACACCAGCTCATAGTCGATACACTCTCCACTCACACACTGAAACTCCGAGTGTGTGTTACAGGAAGAGTTCAGCACTGACACAAGAAAACACACCGTTACTGACACGGGAACATAACATCTATAACAACTAACACACACACACACACACGCACACACACACACACACAGACGAGAAAACACATTGTTACTGACACGGGAACATGACATCTATAACAACTAACACACACACACACACACAGACGAGAAAACACATCGTTACTGACACGAGAACATGACATCTATTACAACTAACACACACACACGCACACACAGGCGAGAAAACACATCGTTACTGACACGAGAACATGACATCTATTACAACTAACACACACACACACGCACACACACAGGCGAGAAAACACATCGTTACTGACACGAGAACATGACATTTAGAACAACTAACACACACACACACACACACACACACACACACACACACACACACACACACAGAGGAGAAAACACACGTTACTGACACAGGAACAGAACATCTATAACAATTAACACACACACACACACACACACACACACACACTGTTTAAATCAAACAAACTCAAACACTTTGTTAATGATTTATATAGATTATATTATAATGATTCTTGTTTGGATGGGGATCGGAATAAAATAAAAGAGAAAGAAACACAGACAGAGAGAGAGATAAAGTAAGAGAGAAAGAGAAAGACAGAGAGACAGATAAAGATGGAGAGAGACAGAGGAGACGGAGAGATGGAGAGAGACAGGGAGACAGAGAGAGATGGAGAGAGACAGAGGAGTCAGAGAGAGATGGAGAGACAGAGGAGACAGATATAGATGGAGAGAGACAGAGAGACAGATATAGATAGAGAGAGACAGAGAGATGGAAAGAGACAGGGAGACAGAGGATGGAGAGAGACAGAGGGAGTCAGAGAGAGATGGAGAGAGACAGAGGACTTACATACACATCTGTTATCATGCAGCAGTGTTCTCTCTCCTCGACAGGAGCAGGTGACAGTGGAGTTTGGGGTCAGAAGACAAAGGTCACTGCAGCCTCCATTATTCACATTACACAGGGACAGCTCACCTACACACACACACACACACACACACACACACACACACACACACAGATAAAATAAGTATAATAAAGGAAACAGTAATAGAAGAAGAATGGGGTGTGTGTGTGTGTGCGTGTTTTTAGGTGTGTACATGACAGCATGTGATTGGTCGGTGCACTGCTGATGATGTCATCATGTAAGATTATTGGACAGAACATACAGTGGAGTGAAGATCAGAAAATTATCTTTTTTCTTTCTTTCTTCATCTTACTTCTCGCTTCTTCTTCTTTATCATTCTTTCTCACATTTTTTTGTTTCACGCAATGCCTTTTACCTTGTTCGAATCAGAAAAGAGGACAAATAGAAAACTGCATTTAACACTCCCACTGGTCATTATGAGTATTTGGTTATGCCATTTGGCCTTACTCAAGCAGTGTTTCAAGCGCTCATAAACGACGTTTAAAGGGATATGTAAAATAAATTTTTCTTTGTCTACCTAGATGACATTTTGATATTTTCCCGCACTCTATCTGAACACGAAGACCATGTTAGGGCTGTTCTCGCTTGGCTCCTAGACAATTACTTATATGTCAAGCCCGAAAAATGATAGTTCCATGTTCCCCAGGTCCCCAAATCGCTAAATGGTCACCCGGGGATGGCCAAGATAACCAGATATTTAGAATCTTTGGTATTCCAAGAGACACTATATAGGACCGGGTTCACAATTTGCGTCACATTTTTGGAAAGCCTTTTGCCAACTTATTGGAGCCACTACTAGCCTCTTCTCTGGGTTCCACTCCGAATCCACTGGTCAGACGGAGAGGGTTAACCAGGACGTGTAGACAACCCTGAGGTGCATGGCATCCAAGAACCCCTCCTCCTGGTCCTCATACCTCATGTGGGCCGAATATGCCCATAACACACTGTACTCTTCAGCCCTCAGCATATCCCTATTTTAGTGCCAGTTCAGGTACCTTTCTCCTCTATTTCACAACCAAAAGCCTGAGGTTGATGTCGAATCGGCCAAACAATTCATCCGCTGTTGCCTAATTACCTGGAAACGTGCTTGGGCCTAGATAAATCAGGTCTCTCAAAGAACCCAAGTTCAGGCTAACCACCGCCGTTGCCCCACTCTGACCTCAAAAATATGAAAAGAAATGTCTATGAAATAAAGTGAATTGATATTGGGTATAATTTTATACATATTTCTGGACAAAAATAAATTAAAGCGTAAGTCAGTGATTCTGATGAGTTTCTGACCCTGATGGCCCTCCACTGACCAGAATGGTTGGGGAAAATATAATTAATATGGTACACGTTATCTCTCTCTCCATCAGTGAGGAATTAGAGAGACTGTGGCGATCTTCTTCTGCTTGTATCAGTTCCCCAGTGCTGCAGAGGAGTGTGTTGACTCCATCCTTGTCTGGTTTGCTGAGCATCATGCCCTTCAAACTGCTACATGTTTTCCTTCTTTTGTTTTTATTTCTTTTCCCTTTGTCTTGCTCTCTCTCTCTCTCTCTCTCTCTCTCTCCTATACATATAAATATAGCTGTATGGACATGGATGTCTCACCATCCCCACATATTGTGTTTCTCTTTACATTCTCCTGAAGATAATCAAGAGATTCTACTTCATATATCTGACCTGCATGTCTAAAGTTATGATAATTTGATTTAAATCCCTCATTCCTGAGATCAAGCAGATGGACAGATGGAAGGATGGACAGACAACTTGAACACACCGTAGCTCAGAGACCTGGCAATGTGTGTATAGAGGGTAATAAATTTAAACACACACATGAAGACTGCATTTAGGAACATAATAATAATATTACAGTAATCCCATTTATCGCCGTAAATACGTTCCAAAACCGCCCGCGATACACGAAAAACCCCTGAAAAAACTCTCACACACACTTTAAACACAAAGAAAACATTTGCAAGAATATAGCAAGATGAATTTTGTATAAATTTGTAGAAATACAGTTCAATTTCATTATTTCAACATAAAACTCTATAAAAACTAATGCAATTCCGCAATAAACCGAAGACGCAAGATTCGAACTGCGGTAAATTAGGGAGATTAGTGCAGTTATAATATAATAATATTAATAATATAATTATTATTATTAAAAAATAATATGTATACACTGTAATAATGTCATAATACCCATAACCATAAATGTGTTCAGCATTAATTAAATAATAATAAATAAAAAACAATTATAAAGCAACATTGATTTTCTCTCTCTGTCTGACACACACACACACTCACACACACACACACACACACTAGTGAAGGACGTCCCCACGACCTGCTGTGTGTGTGTGTGTGTGTGTGTGTGTGTGTGTGTGTGTGTGTGTGTGTGTGTGTGTGTGTGTGTGTGTGTGTGTGTGTGTGTGTGTGTGTGTGTGTGTGTGTGTGTGTGACCTGTATTTGCCACACAGCAGTGCAGCGAAGAGAGCAATGAGCCAAGACTGAACACACACACACACACACACACACATTATGCAAACTCACTATTAAGCCAAATCAGTCACCATGGCAACTAAGGGCACTTGCACCTACACTGAGTATTATGGGATGAGACCTGTGCTAAATGTAATGATTATGAGGAGTAATGGATGAAGGGATCAGATTAAGTCACTCAATTTTATACTGATGGGAGTAGAGAGTGTGTGTGTGTGTGTGTGTGTGTGTGTGTGTGTGTGTGTGTGTGTGAGAGACTGACAGTGCTGTGTGTCGTTAGCAACAGCAGTGATGGCCGTAGACTGCCGAGAGATTTGGTCTCTGATGACGGTGATGTTTTCTCCTGTAAGTTTATGAGCGCGCAGCACAGCCCGGCGTTCCTCATCCAACCAGAACAGGACGTCCCCATACAGAACCAAACCCGAGACAGACACGGAGCTCGACCTCATCACCACCTGCACCCGGGAGAGAGAGAGAGAGAGAGAGAGAGAGAGAGAAGAGAGAGAGATTGTTTAGATAACAACTCGTGAAAAATGTGTGTGTGTGTGTGTGTGTGTGTGTGTGTGTGTGTGTGTGTGTGTGTGCGTGCGTGTGAATGTGTGTATGCGTGTGTGTATGCTTGTGTGTGTGCGTGTGTGTGTATTATTAAAATTTCTATAAAACATGACATTTTTGCACTTTTCCTTTATGACATCGGAAACACCCCCCACTGTAGGAGTGTGTGAGAGAAATAAAACAGATTCTGAAAATGGACAGTGACGTCTACAACAGATTTAAAAAAACCCTGAAATTGCACGCAAACACACACTCACACAGGACAGGACGTGCGATTAGACCTGCACCTGCTCATGAAACATCTCCAAGCCTCTTTAGATCATCGATAAACACAGCTTATGTTCACAGATGTTCTCGAGAGGCTACATGAGCAGGTGTGGGAACGCTGTGACGTGATGTGACACGTGACCCAGGAGACCTTTCATGCGCATTTTAAGGTAAAAGAACATATAAAGTCTGGTCTAAGATCAAAATGTTCACATACAGAGGACAAATGATTTATTTATTAGTCGTCATCTTCTAGTGACGAGCTCATGCCAAAGCATTACGTTTCCCATCAGCCACTGCACCTGCTTGCTTCCAATCACATAACTGGTTCCTGTGTTTGACTTGTTTGCCGCGAGTTCCGTGTTTGTTTGTTTGTGTTTTTCTCTTTTAATAATCCTAAATTGTTTCTGTCTTCCTGACTTGTGACTGTAGTCAGGTAAACTCGACTACCACTATATTCATTGTCTCTCACTTTATCATATTTGTGCATCTTAACTCTGTTCGTGATTATGAGCACTATGCCGGCTGTGTGCCTGACTTTGAGCACAGGTGAGGACTCGTTCGATTTGCAAACAGTGGTGTTGGAGATGGAGGCTTTGGAGAAACAGATTCGCGAGCTGCATGAAAAGCATGCCCGGCTGCGAGAGCGGAAAGCGGCGCTGGAAACATCCCGGGCGGACGCGCACTCGTCCCAGGTAAATTCCCGGGTTGAACCTAACGCTCCCAGCACCTCAACTCCGCGCGTTTCTCTGCCCAGACCCAGCGCACCTACAACTCCGGCAAAGGTGCAACATGGACCCTGGATGCGGCAGCAGCGGAAGAGACAAGCCAAGCCCCGGTCAAAGACGTCTCCCCCACCACCACTACGGGCCTTCGAGATCTCGACCGAGAACCGCTTCGCCCCTCTCCGCGAGACGGAACGCGACACTGTGATTCTCGGAGATTCCATCGTCCGGCATGTCCGCTACGGAGCTAAAGGTAAGGTGCACACTCGCTGTTTTCCTGGTGCTCGTGTTCTTGATGTCGCTGCGCAGGTACCGCGATCCTGAAGAGAACTTGGAGCGGTTGTTCTTCATGCCGGAACGAACGACACCAGGCTGAGACAAACGGAGATCTTAAAGAGGGATTCCAGGATCCTGGTGGAGACAGTATGCAGCACATCACCCACAGCGAGGATCATAGTGTCAGGACCTCTTCCCACTTACCAGCGAGGGGCTGAGAAGTTTAGTAGACTTTTAGCTCTAAATGAATGGTTACAGTCATGGTGTCGAGAACATAAACTTCTCTTTGTTAATAACTGGAACTGTTTCTGGGGCGTCCTAGGTTCTTCCGCCCTGATGGCCTGCACCCCAGCAGAGTTGGAGCAGCAGTGCTATCAGATAACATCTCCAGGATACTTCACACCATCTGACTGGTAAGACATCAGGAAATCTTCGACAATGAGAACACGCATACAACAGACCAAATAGTTACAAGTTCACACACAGCCCAGTTTATAGAAACCGTATCTATTCCTCGTGTAGTAAAACCAAGAAGTAAATACACAAGATCCAGAAACAATCTCATTGAAGTTAAAACTGAAAATGCCAGATAAACAAACACCAAAAGTTTTAAAGTTTGGTCTTTTAAACATTAGATCACTTGCACCCAAAGCACTGATTATAAATAAGATGATCACAGAGAATAATCTCGATGCACTCTGTCTCACTGAGACCTGGATTAAACCAGGTGATTATATGGGTCTAAACGAGTCGACACCGTCAGGATATGTTTATAAGCATGAGCCCGTCAGACTGGTCGTGGGGGTGTAGGAACCATTTATACTGCTTCTCTTAATGTTAGTCAGATGTTAGGATTCAGCTTTAAATCATTTGAAGTGCTCGTTCTTCAAGTTGTACGTTCAGACAGACATAGAAAACTCGCTCTGGTCACCGTGTACAGACCCCCAGGACCCTCGCTGATTTTCTTCAAGAGTTTGCTTGTTTTCTATCAGATCTCTTGATCAATTTTGATAAAGTGCTGCTTGTAGGAGATTTTAATATTCATGTAGATGATGTAAACGATGCTCTAGGATTATCATTTGTTGACTTATTAAACTCTTTTGGGGTTAAACAAAAGCGTCACCAGACCAACTCATCGCTTTAACCACACACTAGACTTAATAATATCACACGGAGCAGCAACACTGATATAGATATTTTACCTCAGAGTGATGACATCACAGACCATTACCTCATACTGTACACACTACCGGTAGAGCAGATTAGCCGTGTTGCACCACGTTATCGACTTGGTAGGACTATTGTTCCAACCACTAAGGACAGATTCGTAAATAACCTGATTTATCTCAATTTCTCACTAAACCCATAACTACTAATAATCTTGATGAGATAACTAAGAACATAGACCTTATCCTCACTAGCACATTAGACACTGTTGCCCCATCCGGTTAAAAAGGTTAGAGAACAAGCACCTGCACCTTGGTATAATAGTCATACACATGCCCTCAAGAGAACAGCACGTAATCTGGAGAAAATGGAGGAAAACTAAATTGGAGGTATTTAGAATCGCGTATAAAGACAGTATGCTCAGCTACAGACAGGCGCTAAAAGCTGCTAGAGCTGAACACCTGAGCAAACTTATAGAAAACAACAAAAACAATCCCAGGTTCCTTTTCAGTACAGTAGCTAAACTAACTACAAATCAGGGCTCTGAAAATTGTGTTCCATCACAGTTTAGTAGTGAGGACTTTATGATTTTCTTCACTGAAAAATAGATAACATTAGAAAAACAATTGTGGCAGTTCAACCTCTGACAGCATCTCCTGAGACAGTGTTACCTTCAACTCCACAACTCCACTGTTTTACATGTATAGGACAGGAAGAGCTGTATAATGTTATTGCCAAAGCTAAATCGACAACATGTCAGTTAGATCCCATTCCTACTAAATTACTGAAGGAAGTGTTATATACAACTGGTGAACCTCTTCTGAATATTATTAACTCCTCACTATCGTTAGGACATGTCCCTAAATCCCTCAAGTTAGCAGTTATTAAGCCCCTCATTAAAAAACCTAATCTGGATCCAAACACGTTATCAAATTACAGACCAATTTCAAATCTCCCATTTATGTCTAAGATTTTAGAAAAGATTGTTGCTGCCCAGTTCTGTTCCTACCTGCAAGAGAACAATATCTTTGAAGAGTTTCAGTCAGGTTTCAGGCTCCATCATAGCACAGAAACTGCTCTAGTTAAAATAACTAATGACCTGTTTTTAGCTTCAGACCAAGGCTTCATCTCGCTGTTGGTTTTACTAGATCTTAGTGCTGCATTCGACACTATAGACCATGATCTCCTCCTAGATCGCTTACAAAATTACATCGGCATTCAGGGACAGGCATTAAGCTGGTTTAAATCCTACCTGTCCGATCGTTACCATTTCGTAGATTTAAATGGAGAGCTATCCAGGCTAATGCAAGTAAATTATGGCGTACCACAAGGTTCAGTTCTAGGACCCCTGCTCTTCACAATATACATCCTTCCGTTAGGAAATATTATTAGAAGGCATGGAATTAGCTTCCATTGTTATGCTGATGATACTCAGCTATATATCTCATCTAAACCAGGCGATACAGCTCAATTAACTCGAATAACTGAGTGTGTTAAGGAAATAAGAGATTGGATGACCCATAACTTTCTACTTTTAAATTCTGATAAGACTGAGATTTTGCTCATCGGCCCAAAAACTAGTATACAGACGCTCCAGCATCTCAACCTGCATTTAGACGGATGTTCTGTAACCACTAGTTCAACGGTAAAAGACCTGGGTGTTATTTTAGACAGCGACTTGTCTTTTAAAAATCATATCAACCAAGTTACAAAAACAGCCTTCTTTCACCTTAGAAATATTTCTAAGCTAAGAAACATGTTGTCTATATCCGATGCAGAGAAGCTCGTCCATGCGTTATGACCTCCAGAATAGACTACTGTAATGCATTACTAGGTGGATGTCCTGCATCATTAATAAACAAGCTTCAGTTAGTCCAGAATGCAGCAGCCAGAGTTCTTACAAGGTCAAGAAAATATGATCACATAACCCCGATCTTATCGTCCCTACATTGGCTTCCTGTTAAGTTTCGAATAGACTACAAACTATTACTTCTCACTTATAAAGCACTAAATGGTTTGGCTCCCATGTATCTATCCAGTCTTTTAACACGCTACAATCCCTCACGCTCCCTGAGATCTCAAAACTCTGGGATTCTAGTAGTTCCTAGAATAGCAAAGTCCACTAAAGGTGGTAGAGCATTTTCACATTTAGCTCCTAAACTCTGGAATAGTCTTCCTGACAGTGTTCGGGGCTCAGACACACTCTCCCAGTTTAAGTGTAGATTAAAAACATATCTTTTTAGCAAAGCCTACACATAACACACATCACATCATAACCTTGTGCTCCAGAACATCTGATCACATGCACATTATCAACTTGTGCTGTTAATATCATGAACAGCAGCTACGCTAATTCCTCTCCACTGCTTCTCTTTCTCTCCCCATCCCGAGACACCCTGAGGTTGCTCCAGCTCCAGTCACCTCCCACCTCGTGATGATTACAGACCTTTAAAGAAGTAGATGCCGAACTCACAAACATCCCGAACCATCTAGAGACGTACCAGTGCCATTTGGATCCCGCTACATGTGTGGAGTTTTGACATTGGACCTCCTGGAGTGTTTAAAGGCTCTGGCATGGAGAAGCTGATGCTGGATCTGTGGTGATCACAAATGCTGAGCTCATAAAACTCGGAGCTACTAACCATATAGACTGTATAAGACTGCAGAAAGAACATCACTTATAATCTTATACTCCAGTAATCATGTTAGTTCTCACTCTCCAGTGTTCTGTATTGTTGAAAGATTTATGATCAAACTCTTGATGTCACCCAGATGAGGATGGGTTCCCCTTTTGAGTCTGGTTCCTCTCAAGGTTTCTTCCTCATAACATCTAGGGAGTTTTTCCTTGCCACAGTCGCCACGGCTGCTCATCAGGGACAAATTCACACCATTCACCATCACTGTTGATTTGTGTAAAGCTGCTTTGAGACAATGTCTGTTGTGAAAAGCGCAATACAAATAAACTTGACTTGACTTGACTTTCACATTGATAGAGTGAAGACTGGCCTCGAGCCCACACCCACCAGGAGAGTCATCCTTCTAGTAGAGGTGTGGGTGGTGCTGAGACGGATCAGGGGCAGAGGGGCGGGGCAGAGGGGCAGGGCAGGGGCAGATGGGCGGGGCAGAGAGGTGGGGCAGGGGCAGAGAAGCGGGGCTGGGGCAGAGAGACGGGGCAGAGAAAAAAAGAGTGACAAAATAGTGGCTGCAGGGTGAGCAGGATCTGTCTCTCAGCTTAAACTTTGTTTGTGAAACACCTTTGGGATTTGTTTTGTGGGTTTGTAGTGTGGCAAATCTCTCTCTCTCTCTCTCTCTCTCACACACACACACACACACACACACACACACACACCACACACAGAGAGGTGTAAAAGACTCACATGTCTAAGAGAACCGTCAAATTCACATCTCTCCACAGAACCCAGAGTGCTGTCAGAGAAGTAAAGTTTCTCGGCTCGATGGTCGATGGTCAGAGAGCTCGGGGTCACGAGTCCCTCACTGACAATCACCCGAACGCCACGCCCCCACACTGACGCCCTCATAATACTGCTCTTCAGCTCAGTCCAATCTGTCCAGAACATCAGACTGAAGGAGAATAAGAGGAAAAGCGGTAGAGGGGAGAGAGAGAGAGAGAGAGAGAGAGAGAGAGAGAGAGAGAGGATTTGAGATCACTGTC
>NC_060909.1:15218543-15238543 GCF_014805685.1 Silurus meridionalis
CTCCTTTACAGCCCTAACGGTTCATCAGGCCCAATACACACACACACACACACACACACACACACACACACACACACAAAACTGAGGAAACAGGACCTCACCGTCGGCGAGTACGCGGCGTCCCGTCCAGTCATCATTAATCACCTGGATGTTGGCGTAATGGGCGTCGCTGAAGAAGACACGGTTCCTCGGCTGCATGTGATGGAAGGTCAGAGCGGTAATGTTTTGGAAGTACTCTGGTCGCCGGTACGACTGAGCGGGAGCACTGTGTGTCCCGTTTCCTAGCTCGGAGATGTGGATTCTCTTCAATGCCGTCCTCTCGGAGTACAGCAGGTAGACCTGGTCCACGCGACACGACGCTCCGTCTGGAGCTAAATAACCTCGAGCAGGAACACGACTTCCTGTTTCTCCCCAAGTAAAACACAGCTGCTCACAACCGCCGTTACTGTGGCCACATTTATTCATCCCTGTGGGAGAACACACACACACACACACACACACACACACACACACACACACACACACACACACACACACACACACACACACACACACAGAAACTGAGGAAACAGGACCTCACCGTCGGCGAGTACGCGGCGTCCCGTCCAGTCATCATTAATCACCTGGATGTTGGCGTAATGGGCGTCGCTGAAGAAGACACGGTTCCTCGGCTGCATGTGATGGAAGGTCAGAGCGGTAATGTTTTGGAAGTACTCTGGTCGCCGGTACGACTGAGCGGGAGCACTGTGTGTCCCGTTTCCTAGCTCGGAGATGTGGATTCTCTTCAATGCCGTCCTCTCGGAGTACAGCAGGTAGACCTGGTCCACGCGACACGACGCTCCGTCTGGAGCTAAATAACCTCGAGCAGGAACACGACTTCCTGTTTCTCCCCAAGTAAAAACACAGCTGCTCACAACCGCCGTTACTGTGGCCACATTTATTCATCCCTGTGGGAGAACACACACACACACACACACACACACACACACACACACACACACACACAGAGTGGACACTGAAATAACTGCACTGCGATGGATCAGAAGTCTAATCCAGAACAGCAATTCAGAAGCAGAATATCATTTCCTGTCCGTCTTTACTCGACCCTCAGAACTGTGTCGCAGTCCTTCCCCACTGAAATGCAATCACTCTCCAACTCCTCTCTGTCCAGCCCAGGAGTTTCCTCCCAGACGCTGATGGACCCCAATCTCAGTGGAGTTTTTCAGTTCCGGCTCAAATGCAGTGAATCTTAATGAGATGATTAAACACAGGCTGAGCATTACATCATCTGGGCTTTTTTAATCTGCTAAGCACAAGGAAACTGGTGTGTGAGTGTGATTAATCACCCCATGTGTGTGTGTGTGTGTGTGTGTGTGTTTTTCTTCGCACCCTGTGAAGTCCCACCTGAGCGCAGTGTCTAATATTTTTAACACTCGTTTCTCGTTGCTTGATAAATGAGCCTCTTGTAGTCGTTTTTAAAGAAAAATAAACTGTTCTGTACATCCTGCACACACACACACACACACACACACACACACACACACACACACACACACACATTCTTTCTCTAAAACACTAGTACTGATAATGACAGGTCTTATATTTTCCGTAGTTCTAGTTTCCTCCAGATCCCTACAGTTTCCTGCAGTTCCCTGGATATACTCGTTTTCTTCTCCTCAAAGATCTACAACTATCTCTGACCTTCCAAACTCTCTTCACTCTCTTTAAGATGTCACAGACCCAGATCCCAGCCCCAGATTTTCACTAACCCACCACACTAGATCTACCATTTCTAGTTCTGCAGATCTTTGCCACACAGGTTCCTATAATTCCTCCTGTAGATACACATGGTTTCTTGAAAGCTTCCTGTAGGCTCCAGATTTGTTCATTATGCTGAACTCCATAGATCCCTAGTTATACTATTTCCAAGAACTTCATACTCTCTATAGGTCGGAAACTCTCTGATCTCCATATTTATCGATGCCCTACAACAATTTCTGCTTTCTAAGTTCTCTAGGTGTGAAACTCTCCTTGTTCTGAATCTCTCGATCTCCCCGTGCACCAGATCTTTTAATTCCACTCTCCAAGCTCTCTTACTTCCCAGAGTTTTGCTAGTTATCTTGTTGGCTAGTTTTCCTGGTGGCAGCTTCTGGTTTTGCAGAAACTGATTATGGATGGAATTTGCTGCTGCTGGTTTGGTCCTGAATCCTGAGTGAGATGATGGGATGAATAATTCTGAAAACCCCTCAGGTGCTGTTCATTACACTCCGAGTCTCTCCGCCAGGATCTTCTATATTCCGGAATATTACAGATGCAGATGTGTAGGTTCGATATAAAACCTCGAACCTTCCTCTCGTTCTCGGTTGAACACCTTGATGTCTCGCAGGCTTTTCCCCAGACTGTTCCTCAGCGTCAGGGCATTCGAGGAGTCGCTTTTGGAGCCGCGCCGAATCGAGCCATTAGAGTAGGACCTGAAAAACATCAGAAAACAGAATACTGACCAAACACACACACACACACACACACACACACAATACTACACTTTCATCTACTACTTAAAAAAACCTGAACTTACAAGTGTTACAAAAAAGATTTGTTTGTATTTCTGCAATAATGATTCACTCAGGATTTAAATTTCATATCTATTACAAATAACTATTACAACATCTGGATTTAAAGCCTTCCCTGATCACACTGATGAATTAATTACAGTCCAGGATGAGGAAATTTCGGTTTCTTTTATAGAAATAGATTCATATTAAATTCTATGGCTTTATATATTTGAGATACGTTGCTGTGGGAACAGAATGGATGTGAATGTAAGGGGGATAATAAAGGACCTGTCAGCCCAGTAGATGTAAGAGCTGTATACAGCGATGGAGGAAAGATCAGCAGAGTCGTCGTTCAGAATAATCTCTCGCTGCTTGCCGCTGTCCAGGTCGATTCTCTCGATCCGGTGTGTCTGCGCATCACACCAGTATAATTTATTTTCCTGGAAAACAATTTGAAAAAGAATTCCAGCAACAGAAACCATAAGAACACGACAGAATTCAGTCCTGTCCTGGAGCCTGAGGGATCGAGACACAACCTGAATCTGCTCAACTCATCTAATGATCTATTTTCAGACTGTGACCTCTGACCTGGAAGCACATGTACTGTCACGACTCAGAACCTGCAGAAGAACCAGGAGCAAACCTGATAATCTATGGCCACGCCGCTCGGCCAGACGAGCTCAGAGTTCACCAGGACCGTCTGCTCTGATCCATCCAGACGAGATCTGGAGATTTTCGGGGATTGTCCCGATTCTGTCCAAACCAGGAAGCTGAAAAGGAAAAAACATAACGAGGATGAAGAACACACTCGTACACACTCGCTGATTTATTGTCCTGATGGATACGTTAGGTCTTCTCTCCAGCTTTTAGAGTCTGATCACTGCTCAGAACTTTAAAATTATTTGTAGACCAGGATTAGTGGAACAGCAGTACACACCCCTCCAGCGGCTGCACAGCGATGGCTCGAGGCTGATCAAGACCTTCTGAGAAGATCACGGCCCGAAACGCAGTGTTCACCCGAGACACCTCGATGAGATCAGAGCTGTGATCCGTCCAGTAAATGTTACCTACGAGATGAACATCCTCAGTCACCATCCATCCATCCATCCATCCATCCATCTCCATCCATCCATCCATCTCTCCATCCATCCATCCATCCATCTCTCCATCCATCCATCCATCCATCCATCCATCCATCCATCCATCCATCCATCCATCCATCCAGGATCTCGGGTGGCACCATACCCGAGATCCAGTCCACTGCCACTCCCTCGGCTCGCACGGTGCCCGTGTTGATCACGTCCTCCCTCCATGTCTGATCTCGAGTAGCTCGCGAGATTTTATTGGATCCCGGGTCACACCAGTACACCGTATCGTTCCCTACAAAACCATCGATCACACAAACACACTTTATTACACGCACGCGTGTGTGTGTGTGTGCGTGTGTGTGTGTGTGTGTGTGTGTGTGTGTTTTAATCTACAGCACAAACCCAAATGTTTCCTCTTCACTGTATTTATAAACACACACTTGGCTAATACTACAGCAGGATAGTGTTACACCGCTGTTGCTATAGTTACACCTTCGAGATGTAATTTTACTTTATTTATTGTTTTATTAGTATTTATTTCATTTCTACAGCCTGCATCTCATCCTGCGTGTTTTCTGAAATATTGTAGAAATGGTTCATTTAAATTTGAAAATAAATTCAGTACAGTCTGGATGAATGCAGATAAACTGGTTTTTGCGATTTTATTTAGGAAAAATGTAGAATTTTTTTTCCAGATTTTTAACATATTTTTTTTTATATGGTTTTAAAGTAGACTTTCTATAAATCTTCAGTCTGATTGAAATAAAACATGTTGAAGGATGTTGATACGATTTGTTTTGCCTTATTGCCGGAAGAGTTCCTCACCTGCGTGGAAGTCCAGCCCGGCCACTAGCGGAGCTCCTGAGATGGGGATTAGCATGTCTGAGTGATCAGTGGGGTCGAGGGACACGCCCCGGATCCCATCCTCGGAGGAGTACATCAGGAACGATGGCACTCCTGAGATTAAGACGAAAAAACAGACACGGGTACGAATGAGATTTGACATGTGACGTGTGTGAGGGGACTGTAATGTACAGCAGGTGCTTTACCTGTGCAGGTGGAGCGATCGGCCGTCAGACTGTAACCTGATGTACACGAGCAGGTACGAGTGTGTTCTGAAGTGGGCAAGCAGAGCTGAGAACATCCACCGTTATTCAGCACACACACATTTTTACCTGGGAGAAACGCCACACCCACACACACACACACACACACACACACACACACACACACAGTGTGTCAGTCTGATTTAAGCCTAAATTCAGCCAATTAATTTTTCACTTTTGTTCAGTGGTGCATTACATGAGGCTGTAAACCCAGGAGGCCATTAAGCAGAGCTCTTCCACACACACACACACACACACACACACACACACACACACACACACACACACACACACGCACACGCACACTTCCCTAAGCATAAAAAAGGCAGCAGATCTGCGTCACTCCCTGACAGAAACACCCAGTTAGAGCGTGTGAGTCGGAATAATGAGCGAATGTTTTTACTCCCCTGTGTTCCGTGTCACTGAGATTAATGACGCCGCTACTCTGCACAAATCTGACGTTTGCGTCAAAAGAAAGATTTACCTTAAAAAACAATTCATTGTGATTTTTTATGTTAATGCAGCATTAAAAGGAGCAGCGCCGGGGCTGCTAATGAACCCATCACAGTTACTGATGAATCTTCAGGAGGAGAAACCGGTGGCCTCGAAAAGAACTGAGGGCCGACACAGGGATCTTCTCATAGACGATGGAGGTACAGTTCCACCTGATATCTAGTGTTTATTACCACTAGCTAGTGAGAAAAGTCTCGCTGTTCTTCATCTTCAGTGCATATAAAAATGTTGTTGTGCGCCCGAAAAGCTTACAAACACAACGTTACCTTTTTGTGCGTCTTTGTCGTAAACTCGAATCTGAGCCACTCCGGTGGTCTTGGTGCGCAGGACTGCCATGTTCCCTCCGTCCTTCTTTCTCACTGTGCCGATCTGAGCCAGAAGGTCATCAGCCCACCACAATTTACTTCCTGATCACAAAAACACAAAGACACGAGTCATAAAAGCCGAATAAACCTGCAGGAAACAGGACGCTCTCAATAATTTCCCCTTCTTAATCTCTCAGGAGTTATTTCTCAACTCAGGACCACCCTAAAGAACACCCCAGCAGCTACATTCTGCCCCAGGAGTTACCCCAATTCACTGCTTTCTGAAGGGCGCCTGCACTATTATACTGTCTCAGAAGTACTTCTAGTACATGTAGTAGTAGTACTTCTAGTACACGTCCAAACCATCTCAATCTCACCTCCTTCACCTTGTCTCTAAAACGTCCTACATGCATTGTCCCTCCAATAAACTCATTTCTAATCCTGTTCATCGTGGTCATTTCTCAACATCTGGAACTCTGAACTTCCACCTCCACCTCCACCACCTGTCTTTCTGTCAATGCCACTGTTTCGAAACTGCACAGCAGAGCAGGTAAACTTTCACTCCTGCAGATCCTCTTTTATCACCAGCCAATCACATAAGGGGGAAGTGCATATTATATAGAAATCACAGAAAATACAAAGGAAACCAAAAAGAAGGAGAATTCGGAGAATCAGTATCATTTTATTGATTCCATTGAGAAATTGTTGGGTTGCAGTTGCTCACAGTGAAATTAAAGTAAAGATTAATGTCAAATAAAATCAAAGAAATGTGAATAAATTATAAATATTAAATTATATTAAGTTCAATCAGTAAATTTACAGTTTTATTGAAATATTCTGTAGGAAATGTGGAGCAGCAGTAAAACAGATGGCAGAAAAAAGTCCAACTACAATAATACAGTTATTTCCCATGTAACAATTTGTATTATTATTATTATTATTATTATTATTATTATTATTATTATTACTATTATTATTATTGCACATAATTGCCCAAGATATTAACATTATAGAAGTGTGGCATAAAAAGCTCACTATAATATAATATAATATAATATAATATACTATATAATATAATATAATATATAATATACTATAATATAATATAATATAATATACTATATAATATAATATATATAATATAATATAATAATATAATATAATATAATATAATATAATATAATAATATAATATATAATATAATATAATATAATATAATATAATATACTATAATATACTATAATATACTATAATATAATATAATATAATATACTATAATATAATATAATATAATATAATATACTATAATATAATAAAATATATTATACTATAATATACTATAATATAATATAATATAATATAATATAATATAATATAATATAATATAATAAATATAATATAATATAATATAATAAATATAATAAAATATAATATACTATAATATAATAAATATATATATATAATATATATAATATACTATAATATAATATATAATATAATATAATAATATACTATAATATAATAAAATATATATATATAATATACTATAATATAATATAATATACTATAATATACTATAATATAATATAATATAATAAAATATAATATAATATAATAAAATATAATATAATAAAATATAATATAATATAATATATAATATAATATAATATAATATAATATATATAATATACTATAATATAATATAATATAATATAATATAATATAATATAATATAATATAATATAATATAATATAATATAATATATATATATAATATAATACAATATAATATAATATATATATAATATAATATAATATACTATATAATATAATAATATAATATAATATACTATAATATAATATATAATATAATATAATATAATATAATATAATATAATATATATACTATAATATATATAATATAATATAATATACTATAATATATATATATAATATAATATAATATAATATAATATAATATAATATAATATAATATAATATAATATACTATAATATAATATAATATAATATACTATAATATAATATAATATAATATAATATAATATACTATAATATAATATAATATATATAATATAATATAATATAATATAATATAATATAATATAATATAATATAATATAATATAATAATATAATATAATATAATATAATATAATATAATATAATATATACTATAATATATATAATATAATAAAATATAATATAATATACTATAATATATAATATATAATATAATAAAATATAATATAATATAATATAATATATATAATATAATATAATATAATATAATATAATATAATATAATATAATAAAATATATATAATATAATAATATAATATAATATAATATAATATAATAAAATATATATAATATAATATACTATAATATAATATAATATAATATAATATAATAAAATATAATATAATATAATATAATATAATATAATATAATATAATATAATATAATAAAATATACTATAATATAATATAATATAATATATATAATATAATATAATATAATAAAATATAATATAATATACTATAATATACTATAATATAATATAATATAATATAATATAATATAATATAATATATATATAATATAATATAATATATATAATATAATATAATAATATAATATAATATAATATAATATAATATAATATAATAAAATATACTATAATATAATATAATAATATATATATATATAATATATATAATATATAATATAATATAATATAATATAATATAATATAATATATAATATAATATAATATAATATAATATAATAAAATATAATATAATATAATATATATAATATAATATAATATAATATAATATAATAAAATATATATAATATAATAATATATAATATAATATAATAATAATATAATAATATAATATATATAATATATATAATATATAATATAATAAAATATAATATAATAAATATAATATAATATAATATAATATATATAATATAATATAATATAATATAATATAATATAATATAATATAATATAATATAATATAATATACTATAATATAATATAATATAATATAATATAATATAATATAATATAATATAATAAAATATAATATAATATACTATAATATAATATAATATATAATATAATATAATATAATATAATATAATATAATATAATATATATAATAATATAATATAATATAATATAATATAATATAATATAATATAATATAATAATATAATATACTATAATATATAATATAATATAATATAATATAATAAATATAATATAATATAATATAATATACTATAATATAATATAATATAATATAATATAATATAATATAATATAATATAATATAATACAATATAATATAATATATAAAAAAACAGGATTTGTACTGCACATGTACGAGATGGATGTTTTGCGTTTTATGTACAGTTATAAAAATTTCTCTTAAAAATACAAAAATCCTGAGATTTTCACATACAGAGGAAGTGAATGAATGAAGAATGGAAGGAATATTTTATGAATAAATAAAGATTTTGTGTTTTTCTCAAATTAAAACATTTGTTCAAGTCTGCTGAAATAAGTAGAAGAGTTAAGTAGAACATCTTTAGAAATGTATTGAATGTAATACACACACACAAACACACACACACACACACAAACACCTCTGGATGCATGAATGTGGAACGAAATTGAAATCAAATCAGGACATGTTCCAGACTTTGAGTAGATCTTTAACCTCATCTTCATTACACTCGTTACGGGAGGAAAAAAACAGAGCAGAAAAAAGATGAAATATGTGAAGAGTGAAATCAAACACACATTTGCACTCTCACGCACGCACACATGCACACACACACCCACGCATGCACACACTCACGCCAATTATCTGACACAATTAGTTTGGATTGTGATGCGAGGTGGCAGGAATAATCTCGGAGCGATCAGAGGGAAGTGTGTTAGTGCTCGCGCCTCACATCCCGAACCCCAGTGTAATAATAACACACTCACTATCTGTTTCACACGCGCCTGTAATGAGAAGCTGCTAACACTGACAGCAAGCCAAATCATCTCGAACAAGGAGCAGAAGCTGTGTGTGTGTGTGTGTGTGTGTGTGTGTGTGAGAGAGAGAGAGACAGAGAGAGAGAGACAGCACACATGCTTCATTAATTCCACTCTTCCTGATACTCAAACAGACGGATTGTACTCAGATTTTGCTTAACAGATTAAATTCTCACAAAAATTATTATTATGGAGCAAAGAGAGAGAGAGAGAGAGAGAGAGAGAGAGAGAGAGAGAGAGAGAGAGAGAGAGAGAGAGAGAGAGAGAGAGAGAGAGAGAGAGAGAGAGAGAGAGAGAGAGAGAGACAGAGAGAGAGAGAGTCCTGAAAAGAAACTCAATTCAAATGGAACGGCTTGATGCTTAAAGCCAATTACAGACATGTGTGTGTGTGTGTGTGTGTGTGTGTGTGTGTGTGTGAGAGAAAAAGAGAGAGAAAGTGACCTTGTGTCAGACACTGTCCTCGATCGGAGAGCTTTGTGCCCTCAGGTGAGACACTTAACCCAGAGTTATTCGAGTGAGACTCTGAAGGAAAGGCAGAGCAGCTCTCACTGGTCCTGTCCTCAATAACTAACCATATATATAAACCCCTGATGATGGGGTCAGAGACACACCTACAACACACTACTACACACAAGAACACACACCTACCACTTCACCAGAACACACACCTACAACACACTACTACACACAAGAACACACACCTACCACTTCACCAGAACACACCTACAACACTACTACACACAAGAACACACACCTACCACTTCACAAGAACACACACCTACAGCAGACAAGAACACACACCACTTCACAAGAACGCACACCTACAACACACTACACACAAGAACACACACACACCACTTCCCAAGAACACACCTACAGCACACAGAACACACACAAACACCACTTCACAAGAACGCACACCTACAACACACTACTACACACAAGAACACACACCAACCACTTCACAAGAACACACACCTACAGCACACAAGAACACACACCACTTCACAAGAACGCACACCTACAACATACTACTACACACAAGAACACACACACACCACTTCCCAAGAACACACACACACACACACACAAGAACACACACCTACAGCACACAAGAACACACACCACTTCACAAGAACGCACACCTACAACACACTACTACACACAAGAACACACACACACCACTTCCCAAGAACACACACACACACACACCACTTCACAAGAACGCACACCTACAACACACTACTACACACAAGAACACACACACTACCACTTCACAAGAACACACACCTACAGCACACAGAACACACACACCACTTCCCAAGAACGCACACCTACAACACACTACACACAAGAACACACACACACACACACACCACTTCCCAAGAACACACACCTACAGCACACTACTACACACAAGAACACACACACACCACTTCACAAGAACACACAAACCTACCACTTCACAAGAACACACACACACCTACCACTTCACTACTACACACAAGAACACACACACACCAGTCTCAGCAAATCTCTTAAAAAATATAATAATTCAATAAAATAAAGTCCATCTAGATGATATAGCTACATCTACAGTATCTCACAAAAAGTAAGTGCACCCTCAGATTGCAGCTACTATTTTAGCATCTTCTTAAGAAACAATACTATAAAAATGAAACTGATAAATTAGAGTATCAGTGTGCAGCTGTGTATCAGTACAGATTTACTGTCCTCTAAAAATAACAACATACAGATTATTGTCTAAATAATGACGTTCTATTCATCATGTTCATGTGTTTGGCTGCTTCACAGGACCACACAAATTTGTGTATCTTGTATTAGAGCAGTTCAAATTTAGTGCTTTGAGTCGATTCTCTCATACTGACCACTGGATGTTCTACATGGACCTCATGGTAAAGACTCTCTGAGGATTTGAACGTGCTGCTGGTTCTGGGGAGCTGCGGAAACATGGATTTCAACATGAACTTTGAGATTATGAAGCAGAACATGATTCCCTCCCTTCAGAATCTGGGACGAATGGCAGTTTTCCAACATAATAATGACTGCAAACAGACCACCAAGATGAAACTGCCTTGCTGAGGAAGCTGAAGGTGAAGGTGAATGAGTGGCCAAGTACGTCTTCAGACCTGAACAATATTGAGCACCTGTGGGGCTCCTAAAGCAGAAGGTGGAGAAGCCTCATGTGTGTAACATCCAGCAGCTCCATGATGTTATATTTATAGACTGGACACCGGATCCGAAGATTAAGTTCAAATCCCAGCTGCACCAACCTGCCATTCCTGGGCCCCTGAGCAAGGCCCTTAACCCAATAGCCGCTCAGTTATAAGGACGACTGCTACATAGCACAAATGTAACTATATGTAAATGTAGATCCAGTAACACCTCGGTACTCGTCGGCTGTGGAACTCGTCCAATTTGTTACTCGTCACGTTATGAGAACTGAAAATATTCTGGCCCTCGACACGTTCAGAACCACACACCGAATCTCAACATCAGACTCGTGAGCACTTCAGTCTCGCGCTGAAACCGATGCATGATCAATCTTATGTTAACAGTGCCATAGATTTCTCTTTCATGCTTTTTAGGCCTAAATCATGGCTCCTAAAGTGGTTACAAATGCTGCCTATGTGTTTGGCATTACTGCATATAAACTGAATATAAACTGCATATGAACTGCATATAAACTGTATATATAGATATATAATAGTAATAACACTAGTTGTATGTAAGTGGGAATATAACTTTTCATCTTTCCCTCTCCATCATCTCTCTTCTTTCTTTCTATTCTCTCTCCATCATCTCTCTGTACATCTCCCTCTATTCCCTGACTCTTTTCCCTCTCTCTTTTATTTCTATTTATTCCCCCCCTCTATTCCCTCTCTCTATTCTTTCTCTCTTCTCTCTCTCTCTCTCCAGCCATTTAATGAAAAAGACCAATAAACCCAGAAAAGAAGTTGAAACGGTAACGAGGTGTAAATTTCTGTGTCCTGAAGAGTTGTTCACCTCCAACACTGAAGATTCCACACACAATACATAAACATCTAATTACAGCTCATAGTGTCCTGTGATGTTCCAGAGCAGGTGCATTACTGTAAATCTGCTGCTAAATTCTCACCTTCTGAATCCAGAACACAGGACTGAGAAGTGAAGTGAGCTAGAAACATTAACTTATGGTGATAATGAGATAAGACGTGACTGTGTGGATGGATGGATGGATGGATGGATGGATGGAGCAAGTAGTGAACACTGAACCATGAGGAGAAATAAAGGATGTTGAAGAACCTCAGCTGGGTTTTATTTTCTCCATCTGCAGCACAGGGTTAAATGTAGATGAGGAGGAGGAAGATGAGGAAGAGTAATTTAATTTCACTTTAACAGATGTTTTGAGTCAAAACCAGGTGCCTTTAGCTGATGATCTCCATCACCAGGAACAGCTGCTGCGCTCCAGCACTGATTAGCGGTGATCCACAAAACAATGAAATATGTAGTTTGTGAGGAGCCTGGGATCTCTCTCTCTCTCTCTCTCTCTCTCTCACTCTCCCTCTATTCCTCCTGCAGCATCTGGAACCAGGATAAAGCTGCATGCGACTGGTAGATGGATGAAGCTGGATGAAGCTTATGGATGAAGCTGGATGCGACTGGAGTTTATCAACACATGTGAGGATGAGGGAAATCAGTTATAGTGTGTGTGTGTGGATTTTCTCATCAATATCACAAATATGAAACATCATATATTTTAACACTTCAAGATTTCGAAACTAAATGATTGCCATGGATACGACAAGTTGGAATCACTTCCTTAATTCAGGGAGGAATGTAATTTACCCAGAAGGCATTGCTTTCTGTATTTTTCACAGCATTCCTTTTCTTCTCAGATGAAGCTTTTATAAACTGGAGCGATACTCGTACACACTCTGTGTGGATCTGTGTGTGTGTGTGTGTGTGTGTGTTATCCCAGAGGACACACTGCTAAGGTGAAGTGTGTATGTTCTTAACTTTTTATGTGTACAGTGAGCTGTGACAGGAAGCTAATGAGGACTCCACCAGAGTTGTTGGTCAGGCTGTACAGATAATGCGATACAGCTGTGCTCCTGCTGTTTAAACACATCTGAATTCTGAGTAAATAAATAAAACATAACATTTCTGGACGTACAATCTGTCTGAGAACTCCAAAAGAGAACCATCAAAACCATCAGATCCCTGAGAACCATCAGAACCATAAACTACTATGTCTTTGTTTATTTATTCAACAAAAATGCTAATAATAATATTATAAATACAATGAATAAAAATAATAACACCATATTGGGTTTACTTTGGAGGCTTCCAGCCAATCAGAACGTAGGATACGGCTCTACAGGACTCTTACCCATAACCGCTAGCGCTGTGGCTTTCATCAGCTCCTTCTTCAAGCTGTCAATCACCTCCAGGCCACTCCCATCCAGGTTACACCTGTTAATGGTCCCGTTTCCTGAGTTGATCCAGTAGAGTTTGCTGGAGGTGTAGTCTAGAGACAGACCTGCAAATACACAAACCACAAACACACAACTATAACAAACGTGTAGAAGTGGATCAGATCGACTTTATACATGTGATGTTGTCTACAGGGAGTGCAGAATTATTAGGCAAATGAGTATTTTGACCACATCATCCTCGTTATGCATGTTGTCTTACTCCAAGCTGTATAGGCTGGAAAGCCTACTACCAATTAAGCATATTAGGTGATGTGCATCTCTGTAATGAGAAGGGGTGTGGTCTAATGACATCAACACCCTATATCAGGTGTGCATAATTATTAGGCAACTTCCTTTCCTTTGGCAAAATGGGTCAAAAGAAGGACTTGACAGGCTCAGAAAAGTCAAAAATAGTGAGATATATTGCAGAGGGATGCAGCAGTCTTAAAATAGCCAAGCTTCTGAAGCGTGATCATCGAACAATCAAGCGTTTCATTCAAAATAGTCGACAGGGTCGCAAGAAGCGTGTGGAAAAACCAAGGCGCAAAATAACTGCCCGTGAACTGAGAAAAGTCAAGCGTGCAGCTGCCAAGATGCCACTTGCCACCAGTTTGGCCATATTTCAGAGCTGCAACATCACTGAGTGCCCAAAAGCACAAGGTGTGCAATACTCAGAGACATGGCCAAGGTAAGAAAGGCAGAAAGTCGACCACCACTGAACAAGACACACAAGCTGAAACGTCAAGACTGGGCCAAGAAATATCTCAAGACTGATTTTCTAAGGTTTTATGGACTGATGAAATGAGAGTGAGTCTTGATGGGCCAGATGGATGGGCCCGTGGCTGGATTGGTAAAGGGCAGAGAGCTCCAGTCCGACTCAGACGCCAGCAAGGTGGAGGTGGAGTACTGGTTTGGGCTGGTATCATCAAAGATGAGCTTGTGGGGCCTTTTCGGGTTGAGGATGGAGTCAAGCTGAACTCCCAGTCCTACTGCCAGTTTCTGGAAGACACCTTCTTCAAGCAGTGGTACAGGAAGAAGTCTGCATCCTTCAAGAAAAACATGATTTTCATGCAGGACAATGCTCCATCACACACGCCCAAGTACTCCACAGCGTGGCTGGCAAGAAAGGGTATAAAGAAGAAAATCTAATGATATGGCCTCCTTGTTCACCTGATCTGAACCCCATTGAGAACCTGTGGTCCATC
The DNA here is from genome assembly GCF_014805685.1 of Silurus meridionalis. NCBI lineage: Eukaryota > Metazoa > Chordata > Actinopteri > Siluriformes > Siluridae > Silurus > Silurus meridionalis. Next base: position 15,233,871 of record NC_060909.1, read on the forward strand.
ATCAAATGTGCGATTTACAAGGAGGAAAACAGTACACCTCTCTGAACAGTGTCTGGGAGGCTGTGGTTGCTGCTGCACGCAATGTTGATGGTGAACAGATCAAAACACTGACAGAATCCATGGATGGCAGGCTTTTGAGTGTCCTTGCAAAGAAAGGTGGCTATATTGGTCACTGATTTGTTTTGTTTGGTTTTGAATGTCAGAAATGTATATTTGTGAATGTTGAGATGTTATATTGGTTTCACTGGTAAAATAAATAATTGAAATGGGTATGAATTTGTTTTTGTTAAGTTGCCTAATAATTATGCACAGTAATAGTCACCTGCACACACAGATATCCCCTAAAATAGCTAAAACTAAAACTACTTCCAAAAATATTCAGCTTTGATATTAATGAGTTTTTGTGTTCATTGAGAACATGGTTGTTGTTCAAATTAAATCCTCAAATAAAATTAATCCTCAAAAATACAACTTGCCTAATAATTCTGCACTCCCTGTATATCTGATGTAGAGAAGCTCATCCATGCGTTCATGACCTCCAGACTGGACTATTGTAATGCATTACTAGGTGGATGTCCTGCGTCATTAATAAACAAGCTTCAGTTTGTCCAGAATGCAGCAGTCAGAGTTCTCACAAGGTGGAGAAAATATCACCATATAACCCCAATCTTCTCATCCCTGCACTGGCTTCCTGTTAAGTTCCAAATCCACTACAAACTACTGGTTCTTATCTACAAAACACTAAATGGTTTATCTCCATGTATCTCTCCAGTCTTCTAACACGCTACAATCCGTCACGCTCCTTCAGATCTCAAAACTCTGGACTTCTAGTAGTTCCTAGAATAGTAAAGTCCACTAAAGGTGGTAGAACATTTTCACATTTAGCTCCTAAACTCTGGAATAGTCTTCCTGACAGTGTTCGGGCTCAGACACACTCTCCCAGTTTAAGTGCAGATTAAAGACGTATGTTTTTAGCGAGTTCTACACATAACACACATCACATCATAACCTTGTGCTCCAGAACATCTGATCACATCACATTATCAACTTGTGCTGTTAATATCATGAACAGCAGCTACGCTAATTCCTCTCCACTGCTTCTCTTTCTCTCCCCATCCCGAGACACCCTGAGGTTGCTCCAGCTCCAGTCACCTCCCACCTCGTGATGATTACGGACCTTTAAAGAAGTAGATGTTCACAAACATCCCGAACCATCTAGAGATGTATCAGTGCCAGCTGGATTCCACTACATGTTGAGTTTGGACACTGGACCTCCTGGAGTGTTTAAAGGCTCTGGCATGGAGAAGCTGGTGTTGGATTTGTGATGTTTAGATATTTTATTAGTTGCTCAGTAGCTCCTAGTTTTATCACCATAATGACTGTATAAGACTGTAGAAAGATCATCAGTCATAATCACACACTCCAGTGCTCATGTTAGTTCTCACTCTCCAGTGTTCTGTAGTGTTTAAAGACTATAATCACACTCTTGATGTCACCCAGATGAGGATGAGGTTCTGCTTTTGAGTCTGGTTCCTCTCAAGGTTTCTTCCTCATAACATCTAAGGGAGTTTTTCCTTCACCACAGTCTCCATGCTGCTCATCAGGGATAAACACACATCATTCACCTTCACTGTTGATTTCTATAAAGCTGTTTTGAGACAATCTGTGTTGTGAAAAGCGCAATAGAAATAAACTTGACTTGACTTGATGTGATATGATTTCAGCCGTCACGTGCGCGTTCATTCCTCTTTGTAAATTAGACTTTAATAAGCATTAAAATAAAACATCTCTTGGTTTTGTTCAGATTTATTCGTCCTGAACGTCATTTGGACTGAAAATCTCCTGAGGATCAAATTCATTTAGTGCATTTAGTAAATAAATAAACAGAAGCTGCAGTTAAACGGAGCAATAAAGAGATGTATAATCTGCGCTGGGCTTCTCAACACGTCAGTGTGGATTTCAGTGTCTGTGAATGAGATTCAGATCACGATGATGCACACGAAGATCAGGTCCAGATTTAGGTTCGGGTTCAGTCACTGGCTTTGGCCTCTACCTGATTACCAGCTTCATGAATACGGATTCATGTGCAGTCACCTCACCACATGGTGCTTTAACCTCGTGCTCCAGAGGGAACGAAGAAAACGTCCTCAAACACTCAGATCAGAAATTATCTACTTTACCGACTGGATCCTTCTGGTTCTGGTGCAGGATCTTGCTGTTGCTGCCGTCCATGTTGGCCATGTTTACAGTGTTTCCATCGGTCCAGTAGATCTTCCTGTGGTAAAACACACACACACACACACACACACACACACACACACACACAGTGATGAGAGGGTGAACAGACACAGTTTGAGAACTGAAAGTATTGCAGGAATCCTGATGTTGGGTGACATTCTACAGCGCTGATACACACACACACACACACACACACACACACACACACACCAGTTAGAAGGGTAATTGGTAATTGATCAGTGTGCTGCATTCACTCATCAACTCTGACACTAATGATCTAAACTTGTGTGACTGTAAACATTCGCTCTGTCTATTACATCTGCTCCTCTTATTCATCCATCCATCCATCCATCCATCCATCCATCCATCCATCCATCCATCCACCTTCATGTGTTTTAAAGACATCTGGCTGGAAACAAATCCCCTGATGAACCCACTCTGTCCACCTGGATATAAAGATCTAAACGCTACCCTTTAGCCGGATGCACAGCGAGGCTCTTGGGTTTGTCGATGCCATGAACCACGGTGCTTCTTAGAGATCCGTCTAGACGTGCGACGTGTATCTGAGTCTCGTCACCATCTGAACTCATCCAGTAAAGGTTCCTGGACAACCAGTCCACAGATAAACCCCGGACATTCAGCAAGTCTGGATACAAACAACATCAGAGAACCAGTGAACAATGAACATCCTTCATATATTTCTTCATTATATCATCAGCGATCCTGCGAATCCACACGACACGTTTCTCAGCCTTTAACAGTAACATGAGTATTTGTGTGTCTCCTGTAAGACTGTGTGCAACGGGAACTTTATTCCACACACTGTACCTCCGGAGACGACAGTTTCCATCTCGCTCCCGTTAATCGCCGCCCGTTTTATAGTCCTGGTTTTAGCATCAGACCAGTAGATCCGCTCGTCGCTCGCGTCGTAATCCACTGCAGTGACGTCGTCGATATCCGGCACCGTTACCGCCGTGATCACGTTCAGGGACGGAGTGTCAATGTCCACTCCTCGGATTTCAGACCTCCGTGCGTATAACAAAAACCTTTTCACGACTTCACACACACACACACACACACACACACACTATAACCACACATGATTAAACACTGCTGGTTAAAGATATTAACTGCATTGTCACTGATGTTCATTTAGAATAAATTACCCAGAATTCTCTGTATGAGGACAGTAAGAGGCGCAGTGACGGTTTATTCTCCGTTTCAGAGAGAAACGAGATTCTTAACTCATATTTGCGTTGATTTGATCACATAATCTAATAATTTGATACTAACGAGGTTTGTATGATCAGATCATTTACACACAGTGTTTTACAGGAAAATGTTCTTTATTTGTGACGGAGGTGAAAACAGCAGCACTCAGACTCAAAATGGAATTTCAAGGCTGTTCCTCAGAGAGAGTTTCAGCAGGTTTCTCCAAGTCAAATGTAAGAGCTTTATAGGAACATTGAGAATGAAACGTAAGAGTGATATTCCAACATCAAAAACACACAAACACGTTGTAGCACCTGGTCACCATTTTATTCAAGCCAAGTGTCACTAAACTTCCACTTCCACACAGCCGAGAAGAAAATCACGTTGGTCTCATTTGTAATCGTAATACTGTGAATTACATTTGGATTAGTGACATAAGAATCTCCACAAATCTCGATAAAATCTAGAAGAACATCTTTCCAAATGAGTGGAGCTTATAACAGTGAATAGAGACTACATGAGTACTGGGAAGATTTTGGACTACAAATAATACACACACCGTTTTACTGAGAAGTTCTAGTGGAACAATTTCCAAGATCTCAAGGAACGCTCTCCAGCTCGAACCGCCGTGCTTTTTGAAATAACCATCAAACATCTGGAGCTTCATCAGTTTCTTGAAATAACCAGGAAACAACACTTGTGTTAAATCACTAATTTTACCCAGAAGCTACAAAACAGCTATGAAGGAAGGAAATGACCTGCTCACTGACACAGAAACACTGACACACGGTTGTACACGTTTTTTATTCCCTACACTGTTTTACATTCTGTCATTTCCACATTCGCCCAATAATGACCTCTGCACTGTTCTCCAGAGGTTTTCCAAACAGGAAATTTGCATGCACCTCTGCTTCCCCTCCGTCTTCTGACTTTAGTTCGGTCACAGACGTCTCCTGAGACGGAATCTAATTGTTCCAAGATCACAGCCTTTTCCCTTCTTCACATTTCAAAACGTTTACTGTCAGAGGTGGAAGTAAAGATTCTCAACAACTCCACAAATCTTATGAATTAGGTTACATAGGTGTGTGTGGGCGTGCGTGTGTGTGTATGAATTATCTCTGTAGGAGTGGTTATGTGTGTGTGTGTGTGTGTGTGTGTGTGTGTGTGTGTGTGTGTGTGTGTATTATCTCTGCATGAGTGGTTATGGGCGTGCGTGTGTGTGT
>NC_060909.1:15243543-15246043 GCF_014805685.1 Silurus meridionalis
TCTTTATAAGTGTAAGTTTGTCCCTGATGAACAAGTCGGTGGAGACTGTGGTAAAGAAAAAACTCCCTGAGATGCAGAAGGAAGAAAGCTTGAGAGGAACCAGACTCAAGAGGGAACCTCATCCTCAACTGGGTTCCACCGAATGTCCATTTATTACAGATAAACAATGTTGAGGTGCAGTGATGGAGATCAGAGCAAACTGTAGTCCTGAGTCAGTGTAGTCACTGTTGACCTCCACTACAATCCAAATCCTCAAAGCTCCTGTTCTTACTCCAGAATTTCATGGAACCACCCAAGGTGTTGATGAGAAACATCTCCAGCTGCACAGAGTCGCCTCCAATCCTGGACCAACACCTACACACACACACACACACACACACACACACACACCTACACACACACACACACACACACACACACACACACACACACCTACACACACGGTATCCTGGCTAGCGTTATTTTAGAAATATCCATTTCTTTCACAAAATGTAACAGATGGAAAAAGACACTTTCGTTTGGAATAATAATCCTCAGCAACAGCCACAAAAAAATAAGAACTAAAGACTAAACTAAAGACAAACAGAAGTTAAGAAGAAGTTCTGGGTTTTGAAGGACAGCTCAACACCAGGACCCACAATAAAATCCAGAGTCATCTTTGTTCATTTTTTTTGCAAACCGTTTTTAATGAAAGCTGATATTTAAACTGACAGTCTTTGCTTATTTATTTGGCTTTTGTCCTCTGTAATTTCTCAGTCATGCTCAGTTCCTGCTCACAAACCAGCTTTCACTAATCATCTACTGAGGTGGCTCCTCTGGTACACATAATTGCATGGTTTCTAACTGATGTCCTTCTTCTCCCAGGTTTGATTAACTCACAGATGTCCATAATCAGCTGTTGTTTCCATGATTGATGGGGGGGGAAGAGATTAAACCCCGCCCACAAAATGATGTCTTTTGTGTCCTGGCCACTAATAGCTGTGGTACCATCAGGGTTTAAACAGCCAATAGCAAATACTTTAATTGAATGGATTTCAAATAAAGCCACACAACAACCTGAACACACACACACACACACACACACACACAGGCGCAGCATAGCAACCATCCCAGACCCTCCTGCCAGCCCATAATAAACTCACTGAAGGTGCGACTCAACTGTTCTCCCAAATAGCACATTAAATACCCTGATGTTCCCCACAATGAGTTTCAAAACCCCCCCTTTGGCACTTTCCTGTCCAAAAAGCACATTAATTGCCATTAAGGAGATTAAATAATGCGTGCGTGTGTGTGTGTGTGTGTGTGTGTGTGTGTGTGTACACATTTCATAACCCAACTCATACAAATCTATTATGTGAAGGAAGATGTTATTTTGACTCAGCTGCCAGAATGAGTCATGAGTGGGGCAGGGCACTCTCTGCCCTGCCCCACCCTACCATCACTCCCAGCCCTGCCCTGCCCTGCCCTGCCCCACCCCACCATCATTCCCTGCCCTGTCCCACCCCACCATCACTCCCTGCCCTGCCCCACCCCACCATCACTCTCTGCCCTGCCCCACCCCACCATCACTCCTGCCTGCCCCACCCCACCATCACTCTGCCCTGCCCCACCCCACCATCACTCCTGCCTGCCCCACCCCACCATCATTCCTGCCCTGCCCCACCATCATTCCCTGCCCTGCCCCACCCCACCATCACTCCCTGCCCTGCCCCACCCCACCATCATTCCCTGCCCTGCCCCACCATCACTCCCTGCCCTGCCCCACCATCACTCTGCCCTGCCCCACCATCACTCCTGCCCTGCCCCACCATCACTCTGCCCTGCCCCACCCCACCATCACTCCCAGCCCTGCCCCACCCCACCATCACTCCCAGCCCTGCCCTGCCCCACCCCACCATCACTCTCTGCCCTGCCCCACCCCACCATCACTCCTGCCCTGCCCCACCCCACCATCACTCCTGCCCTGCCCCACCCCACCATCACTCCCTGCCCCACCCCACCATCACTCCCTGCCCTGCCCCACCCCACCATCACTCCTGCCTGCCCCACCCCACCATCACTCCCTGCCCTGCCCCACCCCACCATCACTCCCAGCCCTGCCCCACCCCACCATCATTCCCTGCCCTGCCCCACCATCACTCCTGCCCTGCCCCACCCCACCATCACTCCCTGCCCTGCCCCACCCCACCATCACTCTGCCCTGCCCCACCCCACCATCACTCCCTGCCCTGCCCCACCCCACCATCATTCCCTGCCCTGCCCCACCCCACCATCACCCCTGCCCTGCCCCACCCCACCATCATTCCCTGCCCTGCCCCACCCCACCATCACTCCTGCCCTGCCCCACCCCACCATCACTCCCAGCCCTGCCCCACCATCACTCCTGCCCTGCCCCACCCCACCATCACTCCCAGCCCTGCCCCACCCCACCATTACTCCCTGCCCTGCCGCACCCCACCATCATTCCCTGCCCTGTCCCACCTTGTTAAGAACTGCCCTG
>NC_060909.1:15253543-15268543 GCF_014805685.1 Silurus meridionalis
CATTAGTTGCAGTGTTAGCTGCAGTGCACTAGTACATTAGTTGCAGTGTTAGTTGCAGTGCACTAGTACATTAGTTGTAGTGTTAGCTGCAGTGCACTAGTACATTAGGTGCAGTGTTAGTGTCAGTGCACTAGTACATTAGTTGCAGTGTTGGCTGCAGTGCACTATGCTACAAGCTATTGTAAACAAGCTAACGTTCACTAGATAAGTCATATTTTAATCGCTACTAGAGCAGATTCATGGAAAATTACATCGCTAATCAGCATTTTTACCGCAACTAATTTATGAATGAGTCTGCATCAACTACATTAAAGAGAATCGCTTCATTTAAAGTGAATAAAGCCGCAGACACACACCTGACGCGTGTGTGTAGAGTAGGTGAGATGAACCACACACCTGACTCGTGTGTAGAGTAGGTGAGATGAACCGCACACCTGACTCATGTGTGTAGAGAAGGTGAGATGAACTGGGAAAGCAGGCAGTGGGTTAAACCACTGTGAGGAAGGGGAGGGGGAACTCAACAATTTCTAAATGCATTTTTCGTTTTTTTTTTTTTACTTACACAATTATTTAGGTATCCATACATATATTCTTCACAATAGAGGGTGCAATATTTCAAAAAAAAATTTTGATGGAGGGGACATGCCCTACCCCCATCCGGGATTTACGCCCATGCTCATCACACATACACACACACACACACACACACACACACACACACACACCTCATCTCAAGCAAAAGCATCTCCAGCATCATCTCCAGCAGAAGCAGCGATGTTCACCTCATCACATCACCCCGTGGTTTCTGCAGTTCTCCACATTGTTTCTGTACACAACACTTCTCCTGGAGATTTGAACAGTTCACGAAAATCCTCAACATCTGGTTTGAACTGTTTTGGTGACGTTTCATCACCATGTCCAGCTTTTCTTGTAAATGTGTTTGTAAATAAATCAGTTTCTTCTCCTCTGGCAGTCGTTGTGGAATAAAAACTGCTCTGAAATCCACATGAATAGATGTGAGAGTCTGTGAGCTCTGACTAGTGACGCTCTCAGACTGTCCAATCAAAGCATGGGTTATTAGATACCTACCAGACGACCTGCAGTGCCACCAACTCAAAATCTGATGGACATTTTGTAAAAAAAAAAGTCTGCAGTGCTCCTACAGCAACACGTGATGTGATGAGAAAAAAAGCTATGAAATGAAAAGACTATTAGAAATAATTTTACACAAATTCATAGACAGAAATATATTAAAACATAAGTCAGTGATTCTCATAGAGATTAGACCAGAAAAGAAGACCTTTCTGACCCTGATGACCCTCCACTGGGTTTATATAATGGATGCTTCCTGTGAGACGTGAGTTGACTCACACTGCTCCCTTTAGACTCCTGTATATTTAATGCTGATCTGGAGATGAACTACGACGGGTGTGTGTGTGTGTATGTGTGTGTGTGTGTGTGTGTGTGTGTGTGTGTGTGTGTGTGAGAAAGAAAGAGAGATAGAGAGGATGGCCAGTAATCCTGGCCATCCTGGCCAATATCAATAATGAATAGAACATGATGTTTTCACAGTGTAACAGGAACTTAAAGAACAAAACTGCATTTGAGCAAAAAGAATCAGACGGAATAAAGATGTGTTTCTTTATACAAAATAGAAAAACGTCAAAAAAAAGGAAAGAAAATACTGCCTTCATCAGCTGTACAATAAACTCATCACACAAAGATTTTACACCACCACAGGAAACATTTTGAGAAAAAAACAAACAGTGAAAAGTAGTGAGTAGTGAATGGAGTTAGAAGCTCAGTACTGAGTAGTGGGTGGAGTAAGAGGCTCAGTAGTGAGTAGTGGGTGGAGTTAGAGGCTCAGTAGCGAGTGATGAGTGGAGTTAGAGGCTCAGTAGTGAGTAGTGGGTGTATTAAGAGGCTCAGTACTGAGTAGTGGGTGGAGTAAGAGGCTCAGTAGTGAGTAGTGGGTGGAGTAAGAGGCTCAGTAGTGAGTGGTGGGTGGAGTTAGAAGCTCAGTAGTGAGTAGTGGGTGGAGTAAGAGGCTCAGTACTGAGTAGTGGGTGAAGTTAGAGGCTCAGTAGTGAGTAGTGGGTGGAGTAGGAGGCTCAGTAGTGAGTAGTGGGTGGAGTTAAAAGCTCAGTACTGAGTAGTGGGTGGAGTAAGAGGCTCAGTAGTGAGTAGTGGGTGGAGTTAGAGGCTCAGTAGTAAATAGTAGGTGGAGTAAGAGGCTCAGTAGTGAGTAGTAAGTGGAGCAAGAGGCTCAGTAGTGAGTAGTGGGTGGAGTTAGAGGCTCAGTAATGAGTAGTTGGTGGAGTTAGAGGCTCAGCAGTGAGTGATGAGTGGAGTTAGAGGCTCAGTAGTGAGTAGAAGGTGGAGTAAGAGGCTCAGTAGTGAGTAGTGGGTGGAGTAAGAGGCTCAGTAGTGAGTAGTGGGTGGAGTAAGAGGCTCAGTAGTGAGTAGTGGGTGGAGTAAGAGGCTCAGTAGTCAGTAGTGGGTGGAGTTAGAGGCTCAGTAGTCAGTAGTGGGTGGAGTAAGAGGCTCAGTAGTCAGTAGTGGGTGGAGTAAAGGCTCAGTAGTGAGTGGTGGGTGGAGTTGGAGGCTTAGTAGTGAGTAGTGGGTGGAGTTAGAGGCTCAGTAATGAGTAGTGGGTGGAGTTAGAGGCTCAGTAATGAGTAGTGGGTGGAGTAAGAGGCTCAGTAGTGAGTAGTGGGTGGAGTTAGAGGCTCAGTAATGAGTAGTGGGTGGAGTTAGAGGCTCAGTAGTAAATAGTGGGTGGAGTTAAAGGCTCAGTAGTGGGTAGTGGGTGAAGTAAGAGGCTCAGTAGTTAATATGCACACAAAACACTAACCCTTGTCCTGGGTCTACAGCGATGGCTCGAGGATGCTCCATTCCTCCTGCGATTAGAGCAGTTCTCATCTCTCCGTTCAGCCTGGACACCTCGATCTGATCCAGATTACTGTCGATCCAGTACAGGTTCCCCGCCACCCAGTCCACAGCCAGACCTTCAGGAGTCACTAAGCCATGCTGAACCACCACCTCGATCCCGGATACACCTTCACACACACACACACACACACACACACACACACACACACACACACACGTTTTCTTCTAGTCCTCCAGTTCTAAACATTTACACTTCCCTCTCTATAGACCATTTTTTTATTTTTTCTTAGAGCTCGTTAGGTTTATATGATAAACTTATTTATAAACATTTTGCCCCAAAAATATATTTAGATTCTCCTCCAGACACACAGACCTGATACATGCACTAACACATGCTCACATTGTCCCTGAAGCACCATGAAACTTTAAGAGCTCCTCCATCTGTGTGCCTTTATCACTACTGAGTGTCTCTCTCTCACACACACACACACACACACACACACACACACACACACACAGCTTTCTGCATTTACACAATGAGTGTGATCTGCTGTATAGTGTGTGTTGTGTGGATCTAGTGTAAGACACGCCCCCTGTTTTAACTCCACCCCACATGTAAATTGTAAAATGTAAATTGTTTTAGTGTGTAGGTACGTTTGATGAAATCCTGAAGATCTAAACTGAGAAGTGAAAGTGAAGTTTTGATTGTGTTTATTTACCGCCGCTGTTGGAGATTTTGCCACGGTAAATCTTATCTTCCACCACGTCTGTCCAGTAGAGGAGCCTCTGAGCAAAATTGAAATCCAGAGAGATGGTGTTCTTCAGCGCCGGCACTAACAGGCTGTAATCTCCTGTCTTCAGGTCGATGCGCCGAATTTCATGCCGAATCGAGAAAATCACAAACGGCTCGAATGGATCTGGAAAAGAGAAAAACCCACAGAGAGTCGGGGGGGTTTGTAGTGTGTGTGTGTGTGTGTGTGTGTGTGTGTGTGTGTGTGTGTGTGTGTTACCAGTGCTCTGACAGCTCACTCCATCTGCCTCCAGCCTCCACCCTGGGTAACAGGAGCATGTGAGGGAGTGTGTGTGTTGTTCGCACACTTGGCTGCAGCGTGTGTGTGTTGCGCAGACATCCTGCGATTTACAGCTACGTCCATCAGAGCCGAGATCCAAAGTGGCAGGACACACACACACTGCACCTTTACCTGGAGCTACAACACAGCTGTGACTACAACCACCATTCTCCACCAAACACCCACCTGAGAGAGGGACAGAGGGAGAGAGGGGAGAGAAATAGAGGTAGAGAGGGATTTTGACAGAGGGATATGTACAGAGGGAGAGGGACAGAGGGAGGAACACAAAGACAGAAAGGGAAAGTTATTCAGTTCTGATGATACACTTTGCTGTGGCTATCAGGGTCAGAAAGTCCTTCTCTGGCTGTGCTGTTTCCTTTATTGTCTGTTTATGTTAGAGTTTATATCCAATCAGATTTCAATCACATCACGTGTTGCCTTTAGAATCCAAACTGCGTGTCTGTAACGTAAAGTTCAGCTGCTAGAAGCTGTTGTTGTAACCAGTCAGATTCTGTTGCTGACACTGAAGTCCTTTAGCAGGTGTCTAATAAGCTGAGCGTGTTTTGATTGGACGGTCAAAGAGCATCAGTAGTCAGAGCTCACAAACCACATCTGCAGCAAACTGCACAATCTCACATCTATTCATGTGGATTTCATAGCTGGTTTTGATCCCACAACGACTGCCAGAGGAGAAGAGACAGACAGACAAACAGACAGACAGACAGACCGAACAGACAGACCGAACAGACAGTATAAGTACTAGGGCTTAGAGTTTAGTTTCGTATCCATGCTACTGACCGCAGTAGGAGCCCTCGTCTGATTGGTCGGTGCAGTCGGCGTGTCCGTCACAGATTCTCTCCGGAGGTAAACACACCGCCGTGTCGTTAGCACACGGAAACGAGGGAGGCTTACACACTGACGTCACACACCCTTCCTCATCCGAGCGGTCCTTACAGTCCTGATCACCATCACACACCCAGATCTTAGAGATGCACTTTCCTACACACACACACACACACACACACACACACACACACCATATAAAAACACTAAAGTGGATCTAACTGATCAGAAGCTTTCTTTTTCCACACTTTTCTAACAACTGTTGATGATTTACAAATACATGGACATTAAGCAGGAATGGAAAGTGGGCGGAGCCACAAAACTCCTTTATTACCATAAAAACTTTAGGAAACTATGATGATCATTTACATAAAATTGATTTGAACTATTAAAAAGTCCATGATTTGTGGCATCAATAACTTTTCACACGATGCTGTCAATATCTGGATTCTGATTGGCTGGATACCTCGTTCTTATACACTATGGTTACTATAGCAACAGCTTATCCACATGGACATGTACAACAGATGCTTCACATAAACAGCTTGTTTGAAAACTTTTCATATAGATATGTCCATTTTCAGCAGTCCTTACAGTGTGTGTGTGTGTGTGTGTGTGTGTGTGTGTGTGTGTGAAAGAACCGTGCCAGCTCATCCAAATCACAGATAAGAGGTAAGAATTAGAGTCAGATGGTGTGTCTGAGTTTGATCATGAGTGAAGTTTCTCCAGAGAGGAATGCACCACACACGCGCACACACACACACACACAGGCACACACGCACACACACACACAAATGCGCACACACGCACACATGCAATTCCCACACCATACACCTGGAGGTATCTCACCTGAGCTCTTACAGGTAAACTTCGCTTTGGGGTCACACACTCTACGCACTCCATCACACAGAACCTCATCACTCCCGTCCTCGCAGTCCGAGTCGCCATCACAGCGCCATCGCCACGGGACACATGACCCATCACCACGGCAATGGAACTCGGCCTCGCTGCACTCGCTTCCAGAAGCCATTGCTGTGAAAAAGAGAACAGTGAGTGTGTGTGTGTGTGTGTGTGTGTTTTCATGGTGACCTGTCTCTTGTGTTGGTGTTCCAGGTGTGTGTATATTCAGTACCAGTCAGAAGTTTGGATGCAGCAGTGTTTTTTTTTGCGATGTTCAGTGTTTATTTTATTTAGTTTGTATTATTTTCAACATTGTACTTTAATACCGAAGAATCCAAACTATGAAATAAAATGTCTTGAATTCTGTAGTAAACAAAAATGTGTTAAAACCAGAAAATGCTTTATATTTTAGATTGTCCAAAGTAGCTCCATTTAGCTCTGATGCTGCCTCACCAGGTTGTCACCTGGAATGGTTTTTCTCAGAAAGTGGTGTTAAGAGCTTGTTGGCTGTTTTTCCTTCACTCTCCAGTCTATCACTGTCTGAGGTCCAGTCAAAGAGTTTTAGGACCTAGAAGTGTTTTTGATGGTCTCACTAAGTGTAAACCAGATGTGATGGCTTAATGTTTCCATTAAAGCACCTCCACACCATCACACCTCCTCCTCTTCCTCCATGCTTCACAGTCCTTCACCCTCTGTACGTCCAACAAAGACACGGCGCTTAGAACCAGAAATCTACAATTTGTACTCATCAGATCATAGGACAGATTTCCACAGATCTAATGTCCATTCGTAACCACATATCACATAGTACTCAATCACTTCTAGTGATATGCCCATCAAAGGACGTCCTGGTTGTTCAGTTGTTCTGTCCTTCACAAAAAGCCTGTTAGACACTTTATTTAGTGTGGCAGCGGGGGCGTGGCCGAGCGTCGGTTTGTGAATGGGGGGCGAGGCAGGACGCAGGTAAGCATTTGCCTCACCTGCACCTAATAAAACCTGATGTCTGTGCTTCGTTTCAGTGATCAGGAGGCGCATAAAAGCTAAGGGAGCGGAGGCGTGTGTGTGTGTGTGTGTGTGTGTGTGTGTGTGTGTGTGTGTGTGCCAGTAGTGCCGTGTGAACACAGAGCGAACAGACACCAGTGTGACATACCAATATATTAAATAAAAAGCGGCGGTGACGCCAGTGAACCGACCTGTTGTGGTTGTCCTTTTTTCTCCCTCCCACTCGCTTTCCCACAGTGGTGCCAAAACCCGGGAAAAAGGGAACGCAGGTCGGGCAGAGATGGAACCGTCACCACTGGCAGGCCTAGTAAAGGCGATTGCGGAGCTCCAGCAGACCCAGCATCAGGCGCTCCTCCAGGTGCGTGCGGAGCAGGAGCAACGGTTAGAAGCGGTGGTCCGAGCCCAGGCGGAGGACCGGGCGGCGTTCCGTGAGGCCCTGGGGGCGAGAGAGGCCCCGGCCAGCCCCCTCCCGTCCTCCACCATGCATACCGCTAACCAAGATGGGCGCGCAGGATGATGTGGAGGCCTTCCTGGAACTTTTCCCTGCTGCCGCTGCTTTCCGGGGAAGCCCAGCTCGCGGCACAGCAGCTACCGGCGGACCGTATGCTGGAGTACAGCGATCTGAAGCGGGCTATCCTCCAGCGAGTGGGCCGGACGCCGGAGCAACACCGATTGCGTTTCCGTGCGCTGACGCTCCGCGAGGTCGGCCGCCTGTTCGCATTCGCTCACCAGCTTCAGGACGCGTGCCGAAGGTGGCTGCTGGACGAGGAGCGGAGCGCGGACGAGGTCATGGATTGCGTCGTCTAGGAGCAGTTTGTCCCACGTCTTCCGCCGCAGATGGCGGAGTGGGTTCAGTGCCAGCGACCGGAAACCGTGGAGAAGGCGGTGCAGCTGGCCGAGGACCACCTAGCAGCGTACGCGGCGTCGGGCGCGTCTTCCGGATCCGCCGCTGATCCCTTTCCCTCGCTACTGCCTAGCTCCTCCCCCTCTCCCCCTATTCCCCCTGCCCCGAAGACGGGGGCCGGTTCCCTTAAAACCGGTGGCGCGGCCATGAGCCCCTCCCTCTTCTGTTTCCGCTTCCACTCCCTCTGCTCTCTCTCACAGATCTGTGCCTTTGTCTCCACAGGGGGGTGAGGCAACTCGCGCGGGGGCAGAACAGAAGCCTGGGCTGGTCTGTTGGCGCTGCGGGGAGACAGGACACTTCCTGGACCAGTGTCGGGGAAGCCGGGCGAGGCGCGCGCTGTGTTGGCTGGGGAGGCGGTGTCGGAAACGCCCGTCCCACCCCCGGTGGTTTCCGCCCTACGGGGGATCACCCCCGGTGATTTCCCCCTCGAGCAGTCACGGGACGACACGCTCCAACACACCTTCGACCAGGTAAGAGCAATCAATGGTCAGCGTATCCAGCCCGGAAGCACGCTTTCGTAACCCTACTTCGCCGTCATTCACGATAGACTGTACCGAGTGACGCAAGATGTGCGAACCCAGTTGCTGGTCCCAAAGAGCCGCAGGGAGCTTTTGTTTCATGCGGCTCATCACAATCCGATGGCAGGCCACCTAGGCTGCGTGAAAACGCTAGATCGCCTAACGGAGCGGTTCTACTGGCCAGGCATTCACGGCGATGTACATCGGTGGTGTGCGGCATGCCGGGAATGGCAGCTGGTAAACCCGCCGGCCATCCCTAAAGCGCCTTTATGGCCCCTGCCCCTAATCGAAGTCCCGTTCTAAAGGATGGACCTTATCGGTCCGTTAGAGCGAACCGCGCGTGGGCATCGCTTCACGTTGGTCCTAGTTGATTATGCGACGCGAGACCCGGAAGCCGTGCCTCTCCGGAGCATCTCCGCGCGCAGCGTTGCCGAAGCGCTTTTTCGCGTCATCTCCCGTGTCGGGATCCCGAAAGAGATCCCGACACGTTTATGTCACGGACGCTCCGCAAACTGTACGAGCTGTTGGGGATTAAAGCGATTCGCACCAGCGTTTATCATCCGCAAACCGACGGCCTGGTGGAGCGCTTTAATAGGACCCTAAAGAGCATGATCTGAAAGTTCGTACAGGGGGACGCACAGAATTGGGATAAGTGGCTCGAGCCCTTGTTGTTCGCAGTACGGGAGGTCCCACAAGCCTCCACGGGGTTTTCCCTGTTTGAATTGCTTTACAGCCGTAAGCCGCGCGGAGTGCTGGATGTGCTCCGGGAAAATTGGGAGGAGGGACCTTCAAGCGCAAACAACGAGATACAATACGTCCTGGACCTGAGAGCAAAACTCCATTCACTGGGAAACTTAACCTTGGAGAATTTGCCACAGGCACAGGAACGGCAAACCCGGCTGTACGACAAGGGCGCGCGGCTTCGGCATTTCTCACCTGGGGACAAGTCCTCGTTCTGCTACCCACATCGAGCTCTAAACTACTCGCCAATTGGCAAGGGCCTTCCGAGGTTACACGGCGGGTGGGGGATGTTGACTATGAGGTGCGGTGCACAGACTGGGGCGGGGCGCTCCAGGTGTACCACCTCAATCTCCTGAAACCGTGGAACGAGGCGGTGCCTGTGTCTCTAGCAACAGTGATTCCGGAGAGGGAGGAGTTGAGACCGGAGGTAAGACCAAAAACCGCGTCAGAACCCGCCTCGGTCCCCTGTGAAGACCACCTCTCGCCGTCGCAGAGAGCACAGGTTGCAGAATTACAGGAAGAGTTTGCGGACATATTCTCTGCCCTGCCTGGGCGTATGAATCTCATAGAACATATCGAGACATCCCCTGGGGTCATGGTGCGCAGTCACCCGTACCGCCTGCCCGAGCACAAAAAACGTGGTGCGGGAGGAACTTCAGGCCATGCTCGACATGGGGTGGTCGAGAGTCCCACAGCGACTGGAGCAGCCCGGTGGTCTTGGTTCCCAAGCCCGACGGGTCGGTCCGGTTCTGTGTGGATTATCGTAAGGTCAACGCGGTGTCTAAATTTAATGTGTATCCAATGCCTCGCATCGACGAGCTGCTTGATCGGTTAGGTGTGGCTCGCTTTTATTCGACACTGGATTTAACCAAGGGATATTGGCAGATCCCCTTGACGCCAATATCCCGGGAAAAAACGGCTTTCTCCACTCCGTTCGGTTTACACCAGTTCGTAACACTTCCGTTCGGTTTGTTCGGAGCCCTGGCAACGTTTCAACGTCTGATGGACCGGATTCTCCGCCCGCACAACGGTTACGCCACTGTGTATCTAGATGACATTGTCATTTACAGCAATGACTGGCAGCGGCATCTGCAACATCTCAGGGCGATCCTGCGGCCCTTGTGGCAGGCAGGGCTCACGGCGAACCCAAGAAGTGCGCGATTGGGCGGGTGGAGGTACGGTATCTGGGTTTCCACTTGGGTCATGGGCAGGTGCGTCCCCAGATTGATAAAACGGCGGCGATTGCGGCCTGTCCGAGACCTAAGACCAAAAAGGAGGTGAGACGGTTCCTGGGGCTGGCAAACTACTATAGGAGGTTCATCCCTATGTTTTCGGACGTCACCAGCTCGCTGACCGATCTCACTAAAAAGGGATCTCCAGATCCGATCCAGTGGTCGGAAGTTTTACGCGGGTTAAAGCCGCGCTCTGCAGGGGTCCGCTTTTACACGCACCTGATTTCTCTCTCCCCTTTGTTTTGCAGACCGACGCGTCGGACGGAGGGCTGGGGGCCGGGTTGTCCCAGATGGTGTTCATAAGCCGTAAGCTGTCGGTGCGGGAAAGACGGTACAGCACTATCGAGATGGAGTGCCTGTCCATCAAATGGGCGGTCCTCACCCTCCTTTACTATCTGCTGGGACGGGCCTTCACCCTCTGTTCGGACCACGCCCCGCTCCAGTGGCTCCATCGCATGAAGGATATCAACGTGCGGATCACTCGGTGGTATCTGGAACTTCAGCCATTTAAGTTCGAAGTGGTCCACAGACCGGGGGCACAGATGGTCGTGGCCGACTTCCTCTCGCGTCAGGGGGGGGGAGTCGGTGGCGGGCCGGACGGCTCCCCGGCCTGAGTCGGGCAGTGGGGGCGTGTGGCAGCGGGGGCGTGGCCGAGCGTCG
The DNA here is from genome assembly GCF_014805685.1 of Silurus meridionalis. Lineage (NCBI taxonomy): Eukaryota > Metazoa > Chordata > Actinopteri > Siluriformes > Siluridae > Silurus > Silurus meridionalis. The sequence goes on from NC_060909.1 coordinate 15,264,306, forward strand.
GTTTGTGAATGGGGCGAGGCAGGACGCAGGTAAGCATTTGCCTCACCTGCAACTAATAAAACCTGATGTCTGTGCTTCGTTTCAGTGATCAGGAGGCGCATAAAAGCTAAGGGAGCGGAGGCGTGTGTGTGTGTGTGTGCCAGTAGTGCCGTGTGAACACGGAGCGACCAGACACCAGTGTGACATACCAATATATTAAATAAAAAGCGGCGGTGACGCCAGTGAACCGACCTGTTGTGGTTGTCCTTTTTTCTCCCTCCCACTCGCTTTCCCACAGTGGTGCCAAAACCCGGGAAAAAGGGAACGCAGGTCGGGCAGAGATGGAACCGTCACCACTGGCAGGCCTAGTAAAGGCGATTGCGGAGCTCCAGCAGACCCAGCATCAGGCGCTCCTCCAGGTGCGTGCGGAGCAGGAGCAACGGTTAGAAGCGGTGGTCCGAGCCCAGGCGGAGGACCGGGCGGCGTTCCGTGAGGCCCTGGGGGCGAGAGAGGCCCCGCCAGCCCTCCGTCCTCCACCATGCATACCGCTAACCAAGATGGGCGCGCAGGATGATGTGGAGGCCTTCCTGGAACTTTTCCCTGCTGCCGCTGCTTTCCGGGGAAGCCCAGCTCGCGGCACAGCAGCTACCGGCGGACCGTATGCTGGAGTACAGCGATCTGAAGCGGGCTATCCTCCAGCGAGTGGGCCGGACGCCGGAGCAACACCGATTGCGTTTCCGTGCGCTGACGCTCCGCGAGGTCGGCCACCTGTTCGCATTCGCTCACCAGCTTCAGGACGCGTGCCGAAGGTGGCTGCTGGACGAGGAGCGGAGCGCGGACGAGGTCATGGATTGCGTCGTCTAGGAGCAGTTTGTCCCACGTCTTCCGCCGCAGATGGCGGAGTGGGTTCAGTGCCAGCGACCGGAAACCGTGGAGAAGGCGGTGCAGCTGGCGAGGACCACCTAGCAGCGTGCGGCGTCGGGCGCGTCTTCCGGATCCGCCGCTGATCCTTTCCTCGCTACTGCCTAGCTCCTCCCCTCTCCCCCTATTCCCCCTGCCCCGAAGACGGGGGCCGGTTCCCTTGAAACCGGTGGCGCGGCCATGAGCCCCTCCCTCTTCTGTTTCCGCCCACCCTCTGCTCTCTCTCACAGATCTGTGCCTTTGTCTCCACAGGGGGTGAGGCAACTCGCGGGGCAGAACAGAAGCCTGGGCTGGTCTGTTGGCGCTGCGGAGACAGGACACTTCCTGGACCAGTGTCGGGAAGCCGGGCGAGGCGCGCTGTGTTGGCTGGGGAGGCGGTGTCGGAAACGCCCGTCCCGACCCCGGTGGTTTCCGCCCTACGGGGGATCACCCCCGGTGATTTCCCCCTCGAGCAATCACGGGACGACACGCTCCAACACACCTTCGACCAGGTAAGAGCAATCAATGGTCAGCGTATCCAGCCCGAAGCACGCCGTAACCCTACCGCCGTCATTCACGATAGACTGTACCGAGTGGCGCAAGATGTGCGAACCCAGTTGCTGGTCCCAAAGAGCCGCAGGGAGCTTTTGTTTCATGCGGCTCATCACAATCCGATGGCAGGCCACCTAGGCTGCGTGAAAACGCTAGATCGCCTAACGGAGCGGTTCTACTGGCCAGGCATTCACGGCGATGTACATCGGTGGTGTGCGGCATGCCGGGAATGGCAGCTGGTAAACCCGCCGGCCATCCCTAAAGCGCCTTTATGGCCCCTGCCCCTAATCGAAGTCCCGTTCTAAAGGATGGACCTTATCGGTCCGTTAGAGCGAACCGCGCGTGGGCATCGCTTCACGTTGGTCCTAGTTGATTATGCGACGCGAGACCCGGAAGCCGTGCCTCTCCGGAGCATCTCCGCGCAGCGTTGCGGCGCTTTTCGCGTCATCTCCGTGTCGGGATCCCGAAGAGATCCCGACACGTTTATGTCACGGACGCTCCGCAAACTGTACGAACTGTTGGGGATTAAGCGATTCGCACCAGCGTTTATCATCCGCAAACCGACGGCCTGGTGGAGCGCTTTAATAGGACCCTAAAGAGCATGATCTGAAAGTTCGTACAGGGGGACGCACAGAATTGGGATAAGTGGCTCGAGCCCTTGTTGTTCGCATTACGGGAGGTCCCACAAGCCTCCACGGGGTTTTCCCTGTTTGAATTGCTTTACAGCCGTAAGCTGCGCGGAGTACTAGACGTGCTCCGGGAAAATTGGGAGGAGGGGCCTTCGAGCGCAAAGAACGAGATCCAATACGTCCTGGACCTGAGAGCAAAACTCCATTCACTGGGGCAATTAACCTTGGAGAATTTGCTACAGGCGCAGGAACGGCAAGCCCGGCTGTACGACAAGGGCGCGCGGCTTCTGCAATTTTCACCTGGGGACAAAGTCCTCGTTCTGCTACCCACGTCGAGCTCTAAACTACTCGCCAAGTGGCAAGGGCCTTTCGTGGTCACACGGCGGCTGGGGGATGTTGACTATGAGGTGCGGCGCACAGACAGGGGCGGGGCGCTCCAGGTGTACCACCTCAATCTCCTGAAACCATGGAACGAGGCGGTGCCTGTGTCTCTAGCAACAGTGATTCCGGAGAGGGAGGAGTTGAGACCGGAGGTAAGACCAAAAACCGCGTCCGAACCCGCCTCGGTCCCCTGTGGAGACCACCTCTCGCCGTCGCAGAGAGCACAGGTCGCAGCATTACAGCAAGAGTTTGTGGACGTATTCTCTTCCCTGCCTGGGCGTACGAATCTCATAGAACACCATATCGAGACATCTCCCGGGATCGTGGTGCGCAGTCGCCCGTACCGCCTGCCCGAGCACAAAAAAAACGTGGTGCGGGAGGAGCTTCAGGCCATGCTCGACATGGGGGTGGTCGAGGAGTCCCACAGCGACTGGAGCAGCCCGGTGGTCTTGGTTCCCAAGCCCGACGGGTCGGTCCGGTTCTGTGTGGATTATCGTAAGGTCAACGCGGTGTCTAAATTCGACGCGTATCCAATGCCTCGCATCGACGAGCTGCTTGATCGGTTAGGTGTGGCTCGCTTTTATTCGACACTGGATTTAACCAAGGGATATTGGCAGATCCCCTTGACGCCAATATCCCGGGAAAAAACGGCTTTCTCCACTCCGTTCGGTTTACACCAGTTCGTAACACTTCCGTTCGGTTTGTTCGGAGCCCTGGCAACGTTTCAACGTCTGATGGACCGGATTCTCCGCCCGCACAACGGTTACGCCACTGTGTATCTAGATGACATTGTCATTTACAGCAATGACTGGCAGCGGCATCTGCAACATCTCAGGGCGATCCTGCGGCCCTTGAGGCAGGCAGGGCTCACGGCGAACCCGAAGAAGTGCGCGATTGGGCGGGTGGAGGTACGGTATCTGGGTTTACACTTGGGTCATGGGCAGGTGCGTCCCCAGATTGATAAAACGGCGGCGATTGCGGCCTGTCCGAGACCTAAGACCAAAAGGAGGTGAGACGGTTCCTGGGGCTGGCAAACTACTATAGGAGGTTCATCCCTATGTTTTCGGACGTCACCAGCTCGCTGACCGATCTCACTAAAAAGGGATCTCCAGATCCGATCCAGTGGTCGGAAGTTTTACGCGGGTTAAAGCCGCGCTCTGCAGGGGTCCGCTTTTACACGCACCTGATTTCTCTCTCCCCTTTGTTTTGCAGACCGACGCGTCGGACGGAGGGCTGGGGGCCGTGTTGTCCCAGATGGTGTTCATAAGCCGTAAGCTGTCGGTGCGGGAAAGACGGTACAGCACTATCGAGAGGAGTGCCTGGCCATCAAATGGGCGGTCCTCACCCTCCTTTACTATCTGCTGGGACGGGCCTTCACCCTCTGTTCGGACCACGCCCCCCGCTCCAGTGGCTCCATCGCATGAAGGATATCAACGTGCGGATCACTCGGTGGTATCTGGAACTTCAGCCATTTAAGTTCGAAGTGGTCCACAGACCGGGGGCACAGATGGTCGTGGCCGACTTCCTCTCGCGTCGGGGGGGGGAGTCGGTGGCGGGCCGGACGGCTCCCCGGCCTGAGTCGGGCAGTGGGGGCGTGTGGCAGCGGGGGCGTGGCCGAGCGTCGGTTTGTGAATGGGGGCGAGGCAGGACGCAGGTAAGCGGGGATTTGCCTTACCTGCAACTAAAAAAAACCTGATGTCTGTGCTTTCGTTTCAGTGATCAGGAGGCGCATAAAAGCCGAGGGAGTGGAGGCGTGTGCGTGTGTGTGTGCCAGTAGTGCCGTGTGAACACGGAGCG
>NC_060909.1:15283543-15296043 GCF_014805685.1 Silurus meridionalis
GCCACATGAGCTGAATACAGCGCTGATTTCTGCACCGAAACTCATCAGGACCACACTGCTTCCTGTCTGAGAACTCTGCTGCTGGAGGAGAACACACACACACACACACACACACACACAGCATGAAAGGTGTCCTTCACCCCTCAGTTCTACCTCACTGGTGTCTCTTCACACTGTTAGGAGACTTTTACACCAACACACTGTTCTTCTCTCAGTACTTTCTCAAAACATACAATATACACACATCACACTCCCAGCGTTCTTCAGGAACGTCTCCTGGAACGTCTCTTTTTCAAAGCTTATCAAGCACCTTCTGGGATTCACGCCGGATCTCTGCAAAGGCATCACAATAGCAAGCTTTGCGAAGTCCTCAGGAGCCAAATCTGGCGAGTAGTGTGGGTGTGGAAGTGAGATCATGTTGTTCACGTGTGAGCAGAGCTCGGTCACAGGTGCACACGTAGGCAGAATAGCAGACGTGGTAACACACGTGGGTCAAAATAGCACCAGTTACACAGGACCTTCTTTGAGACAATGACTTATGAAGGTCGGTGGTCCCTTTGACTGTGCATGCAGCATCGTGCTGCTATCTGTTGGTGTGTTACAAAACTAGTCTCCAAACATTTTGATACCTCCTCAATTTATCCCTAAACGAGCGAGCCAGTGGTGACTGTGCTGAAGGAATTATTGTTAATGTTCTGACCTTCTTGAAGTCTCTGGAGGATGCAGCATATGTTCCTGTGAGTAAACTCAGAGTTAAGAGCATTTGGCATTTTGTTCTTCTTCAGTTTGCATCTGATCCGAGGTCGTATTTGTGTTTATTATCGATCAGGCAATGAGTGGCAGCAGATTTTATTGATCAGTTTCACACACACACACACACACACACACAGACACCTCTCAGCCAACCCTGAGCAATAGATTTTGGATTCCTGAGAACCAGTGGGGTTTTGTTTGAAGTTCCACACCTTTCATCATCCTGAGGTTCTAAAACTTCTCCAGCTTTTCCTCTGCAGGCCGTCGGCGTTAGCGTTTACACAGTGAGGTCACAAAGCTCACAGACAATCTGTCTCCTTTCCATGAAGATGAATGAAGGTGGTTCAGATAGACACCACAACTGCATCTCGTGTTTCCGTAGTAACCAGTCAGCAAAACCGTGCCGAGACGCTGAAGACCTCGATTTCTCCACACCAGACCACTGAACAGTAATTAATAAGTCATTATAAAAAACACACGGAAAGATGGTCCAGAACACCACAGTGTTACTGTTGCTGCAGGAGCTTTCCTGGCATTTCACAAAGCTGGGCAAGACCTCCAGGAACTCCAGAAGCATCTCTAGAACGTCCACAGATGAGCAAGGTGAAGGAAGCAGGTGAATGAAGCAGTAATGAAGTGTGTGTGGCGTGTCCTTACCTGTGCAGCTGAGATTGTCTTTGAGGAGGTGATGCTCGTCCGCACACACACACACACGGCCGCTAGGGACGGCAAGACACAGAGCAGATACACCACAACCACCGTGCTGTAACACACACGCATTATTCCCTACACACACACACACACACACACAGAAAATGAAATACAGTTCATATGTGATCAAACACAGTTTCTGTAATTCAAAACTATTTGAGAAAAAGAGAGATGGAGAGAAAGATGGAGAGAGAGAGCGCGAGAGAGAGAGAGAGTGAGAAAAAGAAAAAAAAGTAAAAAATAAATAAAAAGTGTAACAAAATTAAAAGCTGCTGATGCCCCCGGCTCGGCTTAAGGCTCGAGGCTCGGCTTAAACGAGGACACACACATTAAAACATTGCACATTTAGAATCAGTTGATGATCCTGGTCCAGTGTGCACAAGACATCATTCAGTCCCCAGGAACAAAACCATCCAGATTATTTGTCAGTTTAAAATATGTGAACTCCGCCCTGAGAATAGCAGATATTAGAGCTCTAACCATCACCTCAGGATCTACTGTGCCTTCACTCCTGAGCTTCCTTTTTCTTCTTAACCAGATTTCCAGGTTTTGATTCTCCTATTAGGAAGTTTATCAGGCAGACACGTTTTCTGTCTGTGCTCACGTATTAAGGCCCAAAGATAAAAAGCTCTTCACTGAAGATACTGCCCAGGTCTCTGACCCATCCCTCTAACACCCTGAACAGTCCTCTCAGCCTGGGGCAGTGCAGAAACAGGTGGTCTACTGACTCATCTGTGTTACAGAAGACACATTCCCTCCCTATTGTGGGGTCGATGTGTGCCACGTGTCTGTTCGTTGCTACCGCCTAATGAACAATCCTCCATTGGAGATACCAGTGCGTTTCTCTATCGGAGGTTTGTACAGGGATCTCCAGCAGCCTTTGGGAGACGAGTCTGGCCTGACCACTTCGATTCTCTACAGTCTTTGAGCATGCTGTAGTGTGACACCTTGTTAAAGAGAGGTTCATTCTCTCTCCAGTGTCCAGGATTTGAAAGGTCCCTCTGGACATTAAAAACTTGTGTCCAGGCTGTTAGAACAGATCTGTAGAAAGGAGAGAACTCCCCTAACTCTGTGTTGCACAGTCTGGTTAAAAACAGATCCACGTCGTATTTAAAAATGTTCGCTTTTTGCAGCAGGGTGCGAGCCGTGTCTGCCCAGCATGGTGTTGAGTACAGGAGTCTTTGTGCAGCTTGAAGCCTGAAGGTCCTGATTCTATTTCTGATGTCCATCAGGCCCTGACCCCCCTCCAGGACAGGAAGGTAGAGTGCAGCAGCCTGTATCCAGTGCTGTCCGGCCCAGAAAAAGTCAGTAAGCTTCTTCTGTAATGCCTGCACAATGTTGCTGGAGGATCCAGAACACTCATTTTGTGGCCTTTTCTCTTAGCTCTCCCACTCTACCAGAGTCTTTGTTTATCAGTTCATCCTCAGTCTCTGTGATTTCCTTCTCAAGAGCTTTGATGGTTGATTTGGTGAGGCTGTTAGAGAAAGCAGTGTAGTCCTGAAAGAACATACGAATCTGTGCCTTTTCTACTTCCCACCATTGAACAACGTCATCATACTCCTCCTTCCGTTGCTGCCACTTTGACAAGAACATATAGAAATTTTCACAGAAAGATGCATCGTGTAAAAGTTTGAGATTAAAATGCCAGTAATAGCTGGTGCGCTGTGACTGTTTTAGACTTATATCTATCGTGCATGTGTGATGGTCAGTTAAACCGTTGGGAAGGATGATAGTTTTTAAAACTCTGTTTCTGTTATTACTGCTGATGTAAAAACAATCCAACCAGACTGCACTAATGTGGTGGTGAGATGCCTTGACCCATGTGTACTGCCTCACTCCTGAATGTTCTGCTCTCCAAATGTCACACAAGCTGTACCTCTTAACAATATTGTTGAGTGAAGTAGCAGAAGAGGGATAAGGTTCCTCTCCATTCCTGTCCAGTGTGTGATCTAAAGTACAGTTCCAGTCGCCCCCAAGCACCATGCACACATCAGTGAAACACTCTAGCGCGTCTCGCAGTTTTAAAAAGGACCTCACTCTTTCAGCCCCATAGTTTGGTGCATAAACATTAACAAGAAGAAAAGGGAAACCCATCTCATTCTTCATCTTATGTGTAGATGTGCTTCATACTGAGGCTGTTTAAGAAAAAAATGAGAGAGACAGAGAGAGACAGAGAGAGAGAGAGAGAGAGAGAGAGAGAGAGAGACAGAGAGAGAGAGAGACAAAGAGGAGACAGAGAGAGAGAGAGAGAGAAATATAATGGAATAAAGAAGTTCCTTGAGGAAGTAAATCTTGTACCTTGTTGGTTGTGTGGATTATAAACCTGGAGTCCCCACAGTGGAGGTGTTTCCTGCCTCAGCAGCGACACGTCACCAGATGAAACGTCCAGACGGAAAATCGAAGCGTTCACAAAATCCATCCAGAAAACATACATCTCATAGTGTGTGATTCCAAATGGGTGATTCAGCTCTGATCCTGAGTACAGCACCTTACACATCAAGAGATCCCAGTTCATCAGCAATCCAGGAACAATACACACACACACACACACACACACACTCCACCTTTACTGTAGTAGTGTAGTGTTAAAGCTGCAGACTAGAGGAGAGGAGAGGAGAGGAGAGGAGAGGAGAGGAGAGAAGAGAAGAGAAGAGAAGAGAAGAGAGAAGAGAAGAGAAGAGAGAGGAGAGGAGAGTGAGACATCTGGAGAAACACACTCACAGCTCGCAGTGTGCCGTTATAGTGGATCTTCTCGATGCGGCGGTGAAACGCATCACACCAGAACACCGTCTCTGTGGAACGTTCCAGCGTCAAACCATTCGGCCAGAGAACATCAGAGGAGACGAAGACCTGCCGATGAGATCCGTCCATCCACGCTTTCTCTATCCTCCCTCTGCTGTCGTTCATCTCGTCCTCCTCCCAGTCTGTCCAGAACATCCAGCTATAAACAAACACAAACAAGTTTTCCTCCATCAATTCTAAACTACACAAGAGTCTTCATCCTCATCGTACCGCCGCAGAGAATACGGCCAGAATACTGCCTTCTGATTGGCCAGGAGATGGAAATGATTTTATATGATTTTTTAAATAATTAATTTTTGCCGTGTTTCTCCAGAGTCTCTGAAACCTTGATTTTATGTTCTGTAAATAGTGAGATGATATTCAACTGTTTTGCAATTTGATGTTGAACATTATTCTGAAATTCGCTCTTGAAGTCTTTCACCGATTGGTGACCAGATTTTTTTCTAAAAATGTTAAATTTCCTCAGTTTTAAAATTTGATATGTTTTTTTTTTATCATCTATTGGAAATAAATGATTGATTTATGAGATTTGCAAATGAATGCATTCTGTTTGTATTTACATTTTACACACACACACATTTGATATTTATATGTTTCATATTGAGGTCTTTATTCTATTGGCTAATTATTTTAATGATCATTTTAATTCTAAAACAAACAAATCAGCTGATAAAAGAATAAAGATGGTGTTCAGTAAACAGATCTGCACACAGGAAGTGATATTAGTTATATAATGAGCTCATGATGAGAAAACTTCAAGCACTTTTTTTCTTTATTTAGTTTTCTTTTTTCACATTTTTTCGCAGTGAATATTTTAAGAATAAAGTAAATTAACGCCCTGAGCTGTAACTATAGCAACAACCACTGTTCAATCAGATGATCACAGCTTTGTGGAATTAAACATGGAGTGTCAGTGTATCTCAGTTCACCCAGACTGATTCCATACACCATTCTGATCATCTCTCTCTCTCTCTCTCTACTCTCTCTTTCTCTCTCTCTTGCCCTCTCGCTCTCTCCATCCATTCCTACAAATGGACTGACTGCATCCTTCAGAGTGACAGCTTCTGCTATCAAACAGCACACGATGAGCAGTGGAAGGACAGAAAGTCATAACCACTGATCCATCATCTTACACACTCGCTCAGACAGGAAGTGACACGGAGAAACCCAGAGATGGAGGGATAAAGGAGGAGGAGGGAGAAGGGTGGGAATGTCAGCCAGCACGGGGCACTCAATATCACATCACCTGAAGAGTGAAGAACCTGAGACGCTCTCTTTTTTACACACACACACACACACACACACACACACACACACACACACACAGTCCTGTATTTTAATATTTTATTAACTGTGTGTGTGTGTGTGTGTGTGTGTGTGTGTGTGTGTGTGTGTGGAGAGTATAGTGGTATAAATAGCAGCAGTAAGCAGATCGTCTGACATTAAACATTTGAAAGCACTTAGACAGAAACACGGCACGACAACTGAGTTTACACTATTAATATATTACTCTCTTCATCTCTTTCTCTCTCTCACTTTAGATAGACTGATGAATGCATGGATAGTGCATGTTATATAATGTGTTTTTACAGTTACATGTGTGTGTGTGTGTGTGTGTGTGTGTGTGTGTATGTGAGTATATAGGTGAGTGTGCGAGTGTGTATGTGTGTATATATATATATATATATATATATATATATGGGTTAGGGTTAGGGTTCTTCTGTTCTGTGACTGTTGTTTTATGTTGTTTTATGTAGCACCTGGGTTCAGGAGGAACGTTGTTTCATTTCACTGTGTACTGCATCTGCTATATATGGTTGAAATGACAATAAAAGCTTCTTGACTTGACTATATATATATACAGTAAGGAAAATAAGTATTTGAACACCCTAACCCTAACTCTGTCCTATTTTGCAAGTTCTCCCACTCCCAAATCATGGAGGGGTCTAAAATTGTCATCGTAGGTGCATGTCCACTGTGAGAGACATTATCTTAAATTAAAAAAATCCAGAAATCACAATATATGATTTTTAAACTATTTATTTGTATAATGCAGCTGCAAATAAGTATTTGAACACCTGAGAAAGTCAATGTTAATATTTGGTACAGTAGCCTTTGTTTGCAATTACAGAGGTCAAACGTTTCCTGTAGTTTCCTGTAGTTTATCATATATTGTGCCAAATTTTCAGATTATGTCTCTCACAGTGGACATGCACCTACAATGATAATTTCAGACCCTCCATGATTTCTAAGTGGGAGAACTTGCAAAATAGCAGAGTGTTCAAATACTTATTTTTCTCACTGTATATATATATATATGGTTGTGTATATAGGTGTGCGAGTGTGTGTGTATATAGGTGAGTGTGTATATAGATGTGTGTGTGTGTGTGTGTGTGTGTGTGTGTGTGTGTGTGTGTGTGTTCACAGGAAGAAAAGCAAGATGTACTGATGTAAGTGTTACCCTGTGACAGGGTCAACAGCGATGGCTCTGGGGTGAAACATCCCTCTGTCCAGCAAAGTTCTCCTGCTCTCCAACCCTCGCTCCACACCCATCACACTGATGGACTTCCTGTGTCCAAAACTCGTCCAGTAGAGATTGTTACCCAGCCAGTCCACACACATGCCCTCCACCTGATATACACCTACACACAGAGGAACACAAAGAGGCAGAGGTAAGAATCTTACTGTAGTTTATTTCTTCATCAGCATCACGAGGAACATGGACCAGAGTGTGAGGAATAAGAGTGTGCGCTGAGTGTGAGTGTGTGAGAGTGTGATTGTGTGCAGAGTGTAAGTGTGCGGAGTGTAAGTGAATAGTGTGTGCGGAGAGTGAGTGTGCAAGAGTGTGTGCGGAGTGTGAGTGTGCGAGAGTGTCAGTGTGTGTAGAGTGTGTGTGGAGTGTGAGTGTTTGCAGAGTGTGAGTGTGCGAGAGTGTGTGCAGAGTGTGAGTGTGAGAGAGTGTGTGTGGAGTGTGTGTGTGGAGTGTGAGTGTGTGCAGAGTGAGTGTGAGAAAGTGTGAGTATGCAAGAGTGTTTGTGGACTTTGTCTGTGTGCAGAGTGTGAGTGTGCAGAGTGTGAGAGAGTGTGAGTGTGGCAGATTGTGAGTGTGAGAGAGTGTGTGTGGACTGTGAGTATGTGCAGAGTGTGAGTGTGAAAGAGTGTGAGTAAGCGAGTGTTTGTGCGGAGGTGAGTAGAGTGTGTGCAGAGTGTGAGGGTGCAAGAGTGTGTGGAGTGTGAGTATGTGCAGAGTGTGAGAGAGTGTGAGTATGAGAAAGTGTGAGTATGCAAGAGTGTGTGTGTGTGGAGTGTGAGGTGTGTGAGTGTGAGTGTGTGGAGTAAGAGTGTGTGTGGAGTGAGAGTGTGTGTGGAATGTGTGTGGATTAAGAGTGTGTGGATTGTGAGTGTGTGCGGGGTGAGAGTGTGCAAAAGTTTGTGGAGTGAGAGTGTGTGTGGAGTGTGAGTGTGTGGGGTGAGAGTGTGTGAGAGTGTGTGGAGTGAGAGTGTGTGTGGAGTAAGAGTGTGGAGTGAGTGTGTGTGTGTGTGTGTGTGTGTGTGTGTGTGGAGTAAGTGTGTGTGTGGAGGAGAGTGAGTGGAGTGTGTGTGGAGTAAGAGTGTGTGTGGAGTAAGAGGTGTGTGGAGTGAAAATTTGTGAGGTGTGTGAGTGTGTGTGGGGTGAGTGTGTGAGGAGTGAGAGTGTGGAGGAGAGTGTGTGGAATGTGTGTGGATTAAGAGTGTGTGGAGGAGAGTGTGGAGTGTGAGTGTGCAGAGTGAGAGTGTGCAAAAGTGTGGAGGAGAGTGTGTGTGGAGTGTGAGTGTGTGCGGGCGAGAGTTTGCGAGTGTGTGGAGGAGAGTGTGTGGAGTGTGTGTGGAGTAAGAGTGTGTGTGGAGTAAGAGTGTGTGTGTGAAGTAAAGTGTGTGGAGTGAGTGTGTGTGGAGTGAGAGTGTGGAGGAGAGTGGAGTGTGTGTGGAGTAAGAGTGTGTGTGGAGTGTGGAGTAAGAGTGTGTGGAGGAAATGTGCGAGGTGTGTGGAGTGTGAGTGTGAGTGTGTGTGGGGTGAGTGTGTGTGGAGGAGAGTGTGTGGAGTAAGAGTGTGTGGAGTGAGAGTGGAGTGTGTGTGGAGTAAGAGTGTTTGTGTGTGGAGTGTGTGAGTGAGAGTGTGGAGGAGAGTGTGTGTGAGTGTGTGGAGGAGTGTGTGGAGTAAGAGGTGTGTGGAGTGTGGAGTAAGAGTGTGTGTGGAGGAGAGGTGTGTGGAGTGAGAGTGTGCGAGAGTGTGTGGAGGAGAGTGTGTGGAGTGAAAATGTGCGAGGTGTGTGGAGGTGTGTGTGTGTGTGTGTGTGGAGGAGAGTGTGTGGAGTAAGAGTGTGTGGAGGAGAGTGGAGTGTGTGTGGAGTAAGAGTGTGTGTGGAGTGTGTGTGGAGTGAGAGTGTGTGTGGAGTGAGAGTGTGCGAGGTGTGTGGAGTGAGTGTGGAGTAAGAGTGTGTGGAGTGTGTGGAGTAAGAGTGTGGAGTGAGAGTGTGTGGAGTGAGAGTGGAGTGTGTGTGAGTGAGAGTGTGTGTGAGTGTGAGTGTGTGCGGGGTGTGATGCAGGAAACACAGATCCCCTTGTGGACATCTTGAGTATCTACATCTCACCGTCTTTAAACACTGTTTCCCGTCCAGTTCCATCCAGTTTCTGTCGTCCGATCAGGAAGTCGCTCGGGTCGGAGAAATACACGTAGCCGCTCACGGCGTGGAAATCCAGGACACGTGGGTTCACCAGTCCTTCGATCTGAATCATGCGCTCGTCACGTGAGCTCCCGTCAATCCCCAACCCGCGGATGACCCCTGGACGACCTCTACTGTACATTACAAATGCCTCATCCTGCGCCTCTGACGACACGAGATCAGGAAGAGACTCAACAACGATAACGCAAATCAGTTACACGTTAGACTCACACATACACACACTCATATACACTCATATACACACACACACACACACACACACACATGTACATATACTGTATATCTAAGAATAGACGGACAAATAAAAGGTCAATTCTGGTAACCACAAATTCAGGAGACTTGTGAGTGTGTGTGTGTGTGTGTGTGTGTGTGTGTGTGTGTGTGTGTGTGTGTGTGCCATCACAAAGCGTAATGAATGTGTGTAATTATTTGTCTATTTACTCGTCAGTGATGCGAATTAAAGGCGGGAAGAGAAAACAGCATTTGGCACTAATTCCATCAGTGTGATTACATCCAGAACAAATTCTCCTGATTCTGACTTTAATCAGATCCATCGTTCTGTTCAGAGCTGCAGAACATCACGCAGGTGTGTGTGTGTGTGTGTGTGTGTGTGTGTGTGTGTGTGGTGAGAAACACACACTTACTCCTGCATGATGTAAGGTCGGTGAGGAGCAGGTATCCGGGGCGACAACGACACACACGTGACCGATAGCCGTGTCTCAAAAGACACAAGTGTGCACATCCTCCTCTCCTGCCATGACGATCCGCCTCACACGCGTGTGCTTTCACTGGCAAGAGAAAGAACAGTTATCACACACACACACACACACACACACACACACACACACACACACACACACACAGGAGGTATTATTATTATCAGTACATTTATTACACACCTGTACACAGTGTATATGTAAAGAAATTGCTATAAAGGTTAAATGTCAGTTTTTTGTTCATGCAGGTCATGCAGTGTTACGGACTCTATAGTGAGAGAGTGTGTGTGTGTGTACTTGTCAAGTCAAGGCATTAAAAAAGATGAAAATGTATAGTGTATTTATGTACATCACTGCATTAAATCTCTGATTCGTCATAAAATCTCATTCGACCTTTGAATATTCCAAATAAAAAAAAACAACAAATAAACGAGATGAAAAATACGTAAAAACGGTAAGAACTTGAAACCTTGCTGGAGAAGAAGCTGGAGAAACCTGGTGTGTGAGTGTGTGTGATTGAGAAAGCACTGTTTACCTGCAGGCTGAGCGAGTTTGTGATAAACTCTGACGTCCTTTAGACTCGGCAGCGTGACGAGTGTGTGTGTGTCGCTGGCGTTAAAGCGGTTTATCCTCAACACGTCCACCACACGTCCCCTGGAGGGCTCCGAACACCCCGCGTACAGGAAGTCTTCAAAAAGCGCTAATCCGCGCACGTGTGACACCTGAAGAGACGGAGACAGAGCGGGCAAGACTGAGAGGAGAGGAGAGGAGAGGAGATGAGACGAGGAGAGGAACGTCTCAACGGGTGGTGGTGTTCACACTTCTCACACTTCTCAGCTAAATCACGAGTACAGCACCGAGAGAAACCAGGGGCTGGAGATCCCTCAGGAGGAAAAAAAAAAACACAGCACACCTTCAAACTGACACTTCACTGACAAGTGTGTGTGTGTGTGTGTGTGTGTGTGTGTGTGTGTGTGTGTGTGTGAGAGACACGATGCATCTTTAAGCATCAGCATCATCTGACGGGTGAAACGTTTTGGTATTATTTATCATTACACTGATATTCCTCATTTTAATCTGGGATCTGAACCCTCACCATTCCCTCCACACTGCGCTCCATGATGAGTGATGATCGATAATTCCTCCAGTTTCTTATACTTCCTCTACGATCGGGTTGGTGGTACGCCAGCAGTTAAGGCATTGGTCTATAAATCGGTAGGTTAAGAGTTCAAATCCCAGCACTGCCAAACTGCCAATGCTGCATTATGGGACACAAAAATCTCTGATTCGTCATAAAATCTCATTCGACCTTTGAATATTCCAAATAAAAAAAACAACAAATAAACGAGATGAAAAATACGTTAAAACGGTAAGAACTTGAAACCTTGCTGGAGAAGAAGCTGGAGAAACCTGGTAGGTTAAGAGTTCAAATCCCAGCACTGCCAAACTGCCAATGCTGGCCGTTTGATCAAGACCCTTAATGCTTAGCTATGAGTGGCTGTGGATAAGTGTGTAAGGAAGTGATAGATCAGTGTTTAAAGAATATGGATGGTAGGTCATGAGTTCAAATCCCAGCACTGCCAAACTGCCAATGCTGCATTATGGGACACAAAAATCTCTGATTCGTCATAAAATCTCATTCGACCTTTGAATATTCCAAATAAAAAAACAACAAATAAACGAGATGAAAAATACGTTAAAACGGTAAGAACTTGAAACCTTGCTGGAGAAGAAGCTGGAGAAACCTGGTAGGTTAAGAGTTCAAATCCAGCACTGCCAAACTGCCAATGCTGCATTATGGGACACAAAAATCTCTGATTCGTCATAAAATCTCATTCGACCTTTGAATATTCCAAATAAAAAAACAACAAATAAACGAGATGAAAAATACGTTAAAACGGTAAGAACTTGAAACCTTGCTGGAGAAGAAGCTGGAGAAACCTGGTGTGTGAGTGTGTGTGTGTGTGTGTGTGTGTGTGTGGTGAGAAACACACACTTACTCCTGCATGATGTAAGGTCGGTGAGGAGCAGGTATCCGGGCGACAACGACACACACGTGACCGATAGCCGTGTCTCAAAGACACAAGTGTGCACATCCTCCTCTCCTGCCATGACGATCCGCCTCACACGCGTGTGCTTTCACTGGCAAGAGAAAGAACAGTTATCACACACACACACACACACACACACACACACACACACACACACACACACACACAGGAGGTATTATTATTATCAGTACATTTATTACACACCTGTACACAGTGTATATGAAAAGAAATTGCTATAAAGGTTAAATGTCAGTTTTTTGTTCATGCAGGTCATGCAGTGTTACGGACTCTATAGTGAGAGAGTGTGTGTGTGTACTTGTCAAGTCAAGGCATTAAAAAGATGAAAATGTATAGTGTATTTATGTACATCACTGCATTAAATCTCTGATTCGTCATAAAATCTCATTCGACCTTTGAATATTCCAAATAAAAAAAAACAACAAATAAACGAGATGAAAAATACGTAAAAACGGTAAGAACTTGAAACCTTGCTGGAGAAGAAGCTGGAGAAATCTGGTGTGTGAGTGTGTGTGATTGAGAAAGCACTGTTTACCTGCAGGCTGAGCGAGTTTGTGATAAACTCTGACGTCCTTTAGACTCGGCAGCGTGACGAGTGTGTGTGTGTCGCTGGCATTAAAGCGGTTTATCCTCAACACGTCCACCACACGCCCCTGGAGGGCTCCGAACACCCGCGTACAGGAAGTCTTCAAAAGCGCTAATCCGCGCACGTGTGACACCTGAAG
>NC_060909.1:15301043-15313543 GCF_014805685.1 Silurus meridionalis
TGCTGATCAAAGCCACTGTTTCTGGCTGTTCGTCTCCACGGTAACGCTCTCACTTACACTACTGTTCTATATTGTGCAGATTCACAGATCTTTCCTCAGAGTAGAGCAGAAATTTTAAATCTCAGCCGGTCTCAGCACGCGAGTGCGCAGGAGGCTCTCAGGTTCTGTGCTTTAAACTCTAATAGTAGTGAAGCTGAGACACGATGGAAGCGTATGGACACCTCGGGTCTAATGCACTGATACTGAACTCTACTCTTTAATATCAGTCTCTAATGCCTGCTCAAAGCTGACTGGATGAAGGTGGTCATGTTTAATAATGACATCACAATGACAGGAAGCACCAAACTACAGTACAACTAAACACACAAACATATTCTAATGTAACTCCGCCCCTAACCACTCCCAGATCTTCAAAGACAACCTCAAAATATTTGATGAGGTTGACGATGATAATGTTGTTGATTGGGATGATGATGGTGATGGGGATGATGATCATGATGATGGTGATGGGGAAGATGATGATGATGGGGATGATGATGATGATGTGGATGAGATGATGATAATGATGGAGATGATGATGATGGAGATGATGATGATGGGGATGAGATGATAATGATGGAGATGATGAGGATGATGATGATTGGGATGATAATGATGATGATGATGGGGATGATAATGATGATGATGATGATGCAGATGACGGTAATGATGGTGATGGGGATGATGAAGAACACACTCACCGGTTTTGGCTTTACAGGAACGTCTGTTTGCCTGGAGACTGAACCCGTCCACGCACCCACACTGATATGAACCTGGTGTGTTCCTGCACGTCTGACTGCACACGCCATAAACCTCACACTCATCACCATCTGAAACACAACCACAAGCACTTTATCACATCTACACACACACACACACACACACACACACACACACACACACACACACACACACACCACACACACACACACACACACACACACACCACATGCACTCCACACATACACACACACACCCACATATACACACACTAGTGCATTAGTGTAAATCTGAACTTTACTGCTGACTGCAGCGCACAAAGAGTAAAGAAGAGATTTGGGGTGTGTGTGTGTGTGTGTGTGTCACCTCTGCATGTCCTCCCATTGTCTTCCAGCTCCAGTCCATCGGCGCAGTAACACATTGCACCGCTCTTCATTCTCACACACCCGAACTCACACTGCAGCTCTCTACATTTCTGCAACAGCTCTGAGACACACACACACACACACACACACACACACACACACACACGTGAATTTTTATATATTATAATATATATATATATATATATATATATATATATATATATATATATATATATTGTGTACATTGTGCATTACTTGTGTTGTGATTGTTCACGATTCAGTAGTGATCTTTACTTCCTCGAACTCGTTCTCCAGCTGCACTGGTTATTTCAGGAACAAATCCATGGTCAGTGTTCCTGCTTTCTCTCAGAGCTGAGCTCGGATTGGTGAAAAGCTAAAACAGTGCTTCACAACACTTAATAATCGCGCTCTGTGATCACTACACAAGAGACGTCAGGCGTCTGCTGCTTAGCGTGGTAGAGAAGCTCACGATGCCCTGAGGACCTCCTGCTGAGGAAATGGAGATACCAGATACCATCAGCATTCTGAGAGGAAAAACTCCTGACTCTTTACATGATGAACGCCGTAAATCATCTGCCAGGTGAGTGAGGAGATGTGACAGGGCAGGGTTTGGTCCTGTTCCTCTGGTGGTCATGGGGATTTAATCTCACACCCTTCTGAAACAGGGTTGATCTGCAGGACAAACTCTCATCTAAACACATCTCCACATTATGCTACGTCCTTACGCCCTGAATGATAACGTTTCCTGCCACTCATTTCACACACACGTCTTCAAGTGGCCCAGATAATAAACCCAGGTGAAGGTGAAGCATGTGTGGATGTAAATGAACACACACACACACACACACACACACACACACACACACACACACACACCATTTGAGGTGAAAGAGTGTAATAGGGGGTTTATGGAGCAGTAAGTGATGCACAGCCAGGACTGTTATTCAGGTGCTTATGGCTGAGCTACTGACAGTAACCTTGAGCTGGAGGAACTTCTTTTGTGTAATGCATCAAAGAAAACACACTAAAACACCACTTCAACCTGAAAGTGCTGAATCACACACTCATCGTGTGAGGTGTCGCCTGGATCTGGTAAAAAAAAGCCCTTTATGTTCCTGCGGTATGGAACACGAGCTCCAGTGCTGGTTAGAGAGGCGTATTTATTAGCACGACTCCTTCATTATAATCAAGTCTTTAATGTGATTTAGAAGAATGAGTCATCTCAATGAGTGATTCGTTCAGTTTCTCCTGGACGTATATGCGAAAAGCATCACAAAATCTCCGTAGATTATACACAGGAAACCGTAGAAAAGCTCCAAGTCGTTCGTTCTTTTGTAAAAGCAAATCATTTTGTGGTCCTTCACGTTCTTGTTACAATAATTATGGAAGTCACATGACAGAAGTACTAATGGCACTGACCAGAAGATATGAGAGGCGAAGCAACTTATTCTGTTTATCATCATTTATCCTTAGCTGCATTGTCATATTTTCATTATTGGAACTGTAGTGAAAGTTAGTGCATGTAGACATGTAGATCTGGAAACCTAACAGTTTATTTTGCTTCTGATCAAAGGAACCAAATGAACTTAAAGACTCAAAAAAATAAATTCGTTCATTTTGATAAATGAGAAAAGAACTCAGTCACGAAAATGATCTGATCTTCCCATCACTACTGTTTATTACATTCTAAATCGAGTCATTCTCAAATTAGATTAGCAGCTAACTGCTAAACTTCATCCACACACACACACACACACACACACACACACGATCTCTGCTACGTCCTTCCTCCTTTCCTCCTAACATCTCTGTGCAGTTTGATTAAGGCCTGGATGTAACAGGAGACAATTTTACACATTTTTTATGGGAACGTCAACAGGTAGGAGGTAAAGCTGTGAACAGGGAACTGAAGAAACATCTGACCTCATGTCCACACACCAGAGAGAAACAATATGAAATGAAGAGGAAAACATTAAAATGTAGGTCAGTGATTCTGATGGAGTTTAGAGCAGCAGAGAAGATCTGGTTCAACTTGTGTATGTATTTGATTAGATATGAAAAATGAGAGTCTCAGAAGTGAGAGAGAAAAACACCACAGAGAGAAAGAAAGGTGTAGCTGTGATCCCGACACTGCCCTCAGTGTCCAATCAACACCTCAGTCTACCATTCACACACACTCACATGAACACACACACACACACACACACACACACACACACATCAACACACACACACACACACATGAACACACACACACTCACATGAACACACACACACACACAAACACACACACACAAACACTCACATGAACACACACACACACATCAACAAACACACACACACACACACACACATGAACACACACACACAAACACTCACACACACACACACACACACACACACTCATGAACACACACACACACACACACACACTCATGAACACACACACACACACACACTCACATGAACACACACACACAAACACACTCACATGAACACACACATACACACACACACTCACATGAACACACACACACACACACACTCACATGAACACACACACACACACACACACACAAACACTCACATGAACACACATACTCACATGAACACACACACAAACACAACACACACACACACAAACACTCACATGAACACACATACACACACACACACTACATGAACACACACTCACACACACACATGACACACACACACATGAACACACACTCTCACATACACACACACATACACACACACACTCACATGAACACATACACACACACACACACACTCTCTTTCTCACATGAACAAACACACACTCTCACATGAACACACACACTCTCACACACACACTCTCATGAACACACACACTCTCACACATACACACATACACACACACACACACACACACACACTCTCACATGAACACACATACACACACACACACACACACTCTCTTTCTCACATGAACAAACACACACTCACACACACTCTCTCTCACACACACTCACATGAACTCACACACACTCTCACACACACACTCACATAAACACACACACACACACACACACACACACATTTACATTTGCAGCATTTAGCAGACGCCCTTATCTAGAGTGACGTACAAAAGTGCTTTGAGTCTCTAGTAGTGAATAAATCTACACTGTACACAAGAATACAAACTTAATATAAATATAACTCGAATTCTACAAACCTGGAAAGTGTTAATTTTAGTGTTTCAGGAAGATGAAGGTCTTCTCCTGTTGCTTGAAGATAATCAGGGACTCTGCTGTACGGACATCTAGGGGAAGTTCATTTCACTACCTCGGTGCCAGAACAGAGAAGAGCCTTGAAGTGTACTTACCTCTCATTCTGAGAGAAGGTGGTACCAGTCGAGCAGTGCTGGAGGATCTCAGACAGCGTGGTGCAGTGCGAGATGTGATGAGGTCACTGAGGTAAGATGGTGCTGGTCCATTTTTGGCCTTGTAGTCAAGCATCAGTGTTTTGAATCTGATACGTGCAGCTACTGGAAGCCAGTGAAGGGAGCGCAGCAGTGGGGTGGTGTGGGAGAACTTAGGCTGATTGAACACAAGTCGTGCAGCTGTGTTTTGGATCATTTTTAGTGGACGAATAGCGTTCAGGGGAAGACCTGCCAGCAGAGAGTTGCAGTATTCCAGTCTCGAAAGGACAAGAGACTGAACAAGAACCTGGGCAGCCTGTATGGACAGAAATGGTCGAATCCTTCGGATGTTATAGAGAAGAAATCGACAAGAACGAGCAACATTAGCGACATGTGGGAAGAAGGACAGTTCATTGTCCATAGTTACCCCAAGGTTACGAGCAGTGGCTGAAGGGGAGAGCAGAGAGTCATGAAGTGTTATTTGGAGATCCTGACCTGGAGATGAATGACCTGGGATGACCAGCAGTTCTGTTTTGCTGGGGTTGAGTTTTAGTTGATGATCCATGAAGATATGTCTATCAAGCATGTCAAGATCCGAGCGGAAGCTGTGGTATCTGATGGAGGGAAAGAAAAGATGAGTTGAGTGTCATCTGCATAGCAGTGGTAAGAAATCCCATGTGAGAATATGACTTCACCAATGGAGTGGGTATAGAGGGAGAAAAAGAGGCAACCAAGTACCGAGCCTTGTGGGACACCAGTGGTGAATCTGCAGAGGGCAGTAGTGGATCCCCTCCATGTTACCTGGTATGAGCGACCTTCCAGGTAGGAAGCAAACCATTCCCATGCTGTTCCGCGGATACCGAGGCTCCTGAGGGCTGACAAAAGTGTCTTGTGGTTGACTGTGTCAAATGCTGCTGAAAGGTCCAGGAAGATAAGTACAGATGACAGCTTGGCTGATCAAGCAGAATGCAGTTTCTCAGAAACAGCCAAAAGGGCCGTCTCTGCGGAATGTGCTGCTTTGAACCCAGACTGGTTCGGATCATGGAGGATGTTCTGTGAGAGAGAGACAGACAGTTGGTTAAAAACAGTGCGTTCCAGAGATTTAGAAAGAAAGGAGAGAAGTGATACCGGTCTGTAGTTGTTGATGTCTAATGGATCCAGAGCAGGTTTCTTTAAGATGGGAATGACCCTTGCTTGCTTGAAGGTAGTTCAAGGTAGAAGGTAGTAGCCAGATGTTAATGACCCATTGATGGTTGTGCAGATGAAGGACAGCATATCTTGTGTGATGGTCTGAAGCATGGTCGAATGAAGTGGATTCAGAGGACAGGTGGTGGGATTTCAAGATTGGATGACTTGCAGTAAATCATCTTCTGTTAAGGTTGAGAAGCTTGACAACAGAAGTAGTGGATTCCTGACTGTGTTGTGTTGTCATTGTTGAGGTGAAAGAGAAGGTCTGGCAGATTTCCTTAATCTTCTCATCATAGAAGGAGGCAGTGTCATTAGCAGTCAGGGAGGATGGAGCAGGTGTGGCAGGGGGGTTGAGTAGGGAAGAGAAGATGTTGTGGAGCTTACGAGGATCTTGTGCAGAGGCCTTGAGCTTTTCCTTGTAGAAGGCAGTTCTAGCAGAAGTCACATCCAAAGAAAATGTGGTCAAGAGTGCATGGTAAGATGGCACATGACTGATCTCCCAATTTAAGATCAATGTGTTTTAAAAAGAAAAAGTACAAATAGAAATTCTAAATAAACACTAAGTGTTACTGGCTTTAGGGGGGCTACCTACAACCGCTCCAGGAGCACCTTCAATATAAGTGAGTATCCCTGCCCACAATTTACACATCAAGTGAGACTGAAACTACACTTCATTAATCACCTGATAGAACTAATAACCACAGACCAAAACTCTACAATCAACTGAGTTCTGTAGATATACAAAGTTAAAATCCTCCCTTACCAGAAGAGAGTAGATTCGCAATAGAGCTAAAGCACACACATGAACACACACACACACACACACACACACACACACACACACACACCTCTTTAACATGCTCCAGGGACGAGTGAGTCTCTCCATCAGCTTTTCTGCTCTTCAGCCAAATTAAGATCAGATGTCAAATACTGGAAACGTTCAGAGTGTAAATATTCTAAAACTGTACACTCCTCAGGGTTTTTGTGTGTGTGTGTGTGTGTGTGAGAGAGAGAGAGAGAGAGTGGGTCAGTTTGAGGTGAAGATGATGCAGGCCCTCTCCGTTCATTTCCACCAGCGGTAATTAAACCCCTGGGAGAAAACCATCTTAGATACCAACACTCTATAATAACCCATTACTCTCTCTCTCCCTCCCTCTCCCTCTTTCTCTCTCTCTCTCTCTCTCTCTCTCTCTCTCTCCTCTCTCTCTCTCTCTTTCTCCCTCCCTCTCCCTCTCTCTCTCTCTCTCCCTCTCTCTCTCTCTCCCTCTCCCTCTCTCTTTCTCCCTCTCTCTCTCCCTCTCTCCCTCCTCTCTCTCTCCCTCTCCCTCTCTCCTCTCTCTCTCTCCCTCTCTCTCTCTCTCTCCAGAAGTGTATGTGTGTTTATCTATTTGTTGTGTAAACACTGCAGGCTCAGTGGTAGAACGAGGGATTAGTTATGAGTAATTACACTCATTAATTTCAATGTAAATTCTGAAGTTTCGTTTTTATTTTCAGATTTATTTCTTTATTTATGGGACTTCAGATAAGCTACTAAGCAGCAGGTGATTTATTTATTTATTTCCAGGTTCTTCATCGTTCGTTCTGATGTTTGATTTCTTCACATTAATTAAAGGTCCTTTAATTCATTACGTTTGTTCATTATCTCTGTTTAAACTCGTGGAAAAACAAAAGTTTGTGGACACCTGACCTTAAGACGTGCTTTTTTTTAACATCCAATTCCACACAGAGTCTTCATTTTAGGGTTAGGGTTAATGTTAAGGTCAGGGTTAGAGTTAGGGTTTAGGGTTTAGGGTTAGGGTCATGGTTTAGGGTCAGGGTCAGGGTCAGGGTTTAGGGTTAGGGTCAGGGTTAGAGTTAGGGTTTAGGGTTAGGGTCAGGGTTAGGTACCGGTTCAAGCCCCGGTATCTGGTCTGATGAAAAGAAGATTGAATTGTTTGTCTTCAATTCTAAACATTATGTCTGGAGGAAATCAGGTTCTGCTCATCAGGTTCTGCTCCTGAAGGTGGCAAAATAGTCTCTTGTAAACGGAGCAAGTCTCAGAACTTTTCGATACCAACTTGTATCTATTTATAAAAATCCTGCTTCATACAGTATGTAAATTACAGAATAAATTAGCAGCTGCTCATTCTGCTCCATCAGTCGAATAGACACACCGTCAGCTCTGAACTCTACACGACCCAGAAGGTGCCAGTCAGCTGAGGTCCTGGGTGTGTGTCTGATCACAGAGCTGTGAGGAGTTTCCATCTGCTGCTCCGGCTCTTTATTACTATTAATAACCATGTGGTCCATATTTCATCTCATTACCGTTACACTCGTCTAGTCCTCCACGCATTTCCCAGACGAGTGTGTGTGTGTGTGTGTGTGTGTGTGTCAGGGATGAGTGATTAGTGTCTGATCTCTAAACAATACAATATGTGTGATCAGCTCTCAGACACACTATACCGCTCTCAGCTCCGGTCCACAGACGCCCACGGCCGCGTCACGAGTCCGACCTCTGACCTCTAGATGATTGGCTGAGAGCTTCTCTGATACACCACTCAGGAGCGAAGCTACAACCTCGAGAAGGTTTTCCCACACATCATCTTACACACACACACACACACACACACACACACACACTAAACACTACACAATAACCATCTCCATCTGAGGCACTGACCACCAAACAACTTTTCAACTTGTGAGTCATTTCAACAGCGCACACACACACACACACACACACAATGACCTCTAATGTAGGTTTCCTCATCTCTGCACAACATGAGAAAAGTCTATGCTTGATAGATAATCACCGTGAGTGTGTGCGTGTGCGTGTGTGTGTGTGTGTGCGTGTGTGTATATTTATAGTTGCACTCAATGCTGTTGAAATGACTCGCAAGTTAATAAGAAAAAACCACAGGGAATTCCACTGTCCTGAAGTTCTTCCACCATCACCATGCTTCTGAGATAAACATCTCCTTCGTTCCAGTAAAGGTTCTGTAAACGAGCAGTTGCTATAGAAACCATGACGTATCAGCGTGAGCGCACTGCGTTATAGAGAGTAGTGAGATCTGATCAGCACAGGAGTGTAACTGTGGTTACTCTGAGCCTGATGAAACTGGAGGTGGACAGGACTGAAGGAAAGTGATGAAGTGTGAGATCTCACCACTGCAGTGAACACCCTCGTCATCTCCATCTGCACAGTCTGTCACTCCATCACACACCTGAGAGAACGACACACACACACCTGTGCCCCCTGTACCAACACACTGCACATGGTTCAGGGGACAGGACACCTCGAGCTGAGAACCTGCAGAGAGAGAGAGAGAGAGAGAGAGAGAGAGAGAGAGAGAGAGGGAGAGAGAGGGGGACAGAAAGATTGAGACTGAGAATGAAAGAAGCAGACAGAGAAATAAAGAGACGTGTGTGTGTGTGTGTGTGTGTGTGTGTGTGTGTGTGTGTGTGTGTGTGATTAGGGGCAGAGTCTGGTTATTGTCCATCAGTAGGTTCAGCTGGAGTTGAGAGATGATCTGTGCTGAAACACTTTTCTTTCCCTTGGTGTTTTGGATGAAATGATTCCCTTCTGCTCATTACACTGTTCATAATCATTACTGTGTACCGTATTTTCTGGACTATAAGCTGCTACTTTTTCCCCACTCTTTGAACTCCGCGGTTTAAACAACAAAGCGGCTAATTTATGGATTTTTTCTGGGTTTTTCCCGGTTTCACAAACTTCAAGAAAAAAAACTGAAGCCCATAACATCAGACCAATGAAATTGCAGAACGGGTTCAGATGAACCAATTAAACTCTTTATATTAAATCAGATGCGCTTCCACTGAATCGGGCCGCACCACATCATAAATATGGATGATGTTCCTCTGACGTTTGACCTGCCGCTCTCTCGGACTGTCTACAGGCTTATTTATGTTCAGATAGATAGATAGATAGATAGATAGATAGATAGATAGATAGATAGATAGATAGATAGATAGATAGAAGATGGTGAATTGGGCCACAGGATGTGCTCATCATGATAAAAGCGATCACCTGATTAGGTCTGAAATCAGGCCGTGTTTGGAGGAAACACAAATCCAACACTTCCTGACCCAAATGAAGATCTTTCCAAATGAAACCTGAGCTGTTTTTATTCAGGCTCCTGGACTGGGTTTATATTTATATTTATAGTGTTTGCCAGATGTCCTTATCCAGAGCAACGTGCTTTGTAGAACACCTACACGCTAGCACTCAGAGTTCACGCTGTAAGAATAGGAACAAATAAGAGTTCAGTCCTGAGTGGATTCCAGGAACGCCTGGAGATGTTTATCAGGGGACACACACACACACACACACACACACACACACACACACACACACAGGTAATTTATCATGGCCAGAGACAGCAGGAGGTTGGAAGAGCAGTCACAGGAACATGGAGGAGAGCATGCACACAAACTCCACAATGCAACTTTAGGTAGCAACACCACCATTAGAGTGAAGAAGGAATTAGGTTTAGATGATGCTTTAGGAAAACATGTTCCATGAAAAAGACATGTGCATATTACAAAGTAAATCACAAGTTGTGGTTGATCTCCAGTTACATCCGAGGATAGAAGAAGGACCTGTAGTACCAAAAAGAAAGTTCCAAAAGAAAACCTTCCTACCGGTTCAGGAACACTGAGAGTGTGCGTACTGAGCAGAAGAGAAGTCCAACACACGCTTGAGGAACGTGTGTGGAGTGTTGATGAGGTTTAAGTGTCCTACTGAATTCTCCTGAATCTGTTTTAACTGATTTATTTAAAATAAAAACAAGTAAAAAAAAATCAGTCTGGTTTTAAATTTTCACTGTAAACATCGCGAATAAGGAGGAAAATCTACACTGATCTCTAGCTATAGCAAAGTGAAGATCCGAGCAGAAGATCCAAGCAGAAGACACATGATCCCTCTTTCATTCTCATTCAAACAACTGAGCAGTTAAGGGCCTCACTCAGGGGCCCAGGAGTGGGATCTCGGTGAGGTTGGGATTTGAACTCATGACCATCCAATGCCTTAACCACTACCACAATCCCACCCACGTTTCAGTGCAGATGAGCAACTTTTGGAAACGAAAAGGGGAAAACTCGCATTGTAGACATAGAACATAGAAATTTCCCCACTGTGGGACGAATAAAGGTTTATCTTATCTTATCTAGACGTAGCCTGAGGTGAGCAGACGGAGAAAGATGTGGAGATGAGTGATGGAATGGATAAACTTCCATGCAGGAGAAAATGCCGCGCTTATAGTTTTTGTCCGAGACCTTTGTGCAGAACCACAGGAGAGAAAAGTCAAGTAGCAGCAGCGGTGTATTGATTCTGGTCTTAATGAGGTATCAGAGGGACATCGCAGCACTTTCATAAATCCCTCGCTTCCTCTTTCTCCCTCCGTCCTCTGTGGTTTCCTGCTCTCCTGTCTTCTTTACTAAAGGTCTCGAGAGGAGCGTCGTGAGAACAGAGGTCCGTCCCACTTTCCTCAAACAGGAGAACGTGTGTAAAAATATCACATCAGCTTTCTCTCTCTCTCTCTCTCTCTTCTCCCCCTCTCTCCTCATTTCTCTCTCTCTCTTCTCCCCCTCTCTCTATCTCTCTCTCTCTCTCTCTCCCTCCCCCTCTCTCTCTCCCCTCTCTCTATCTCTCTCTCTCTCCCTCCACCCCCCTCTCTCTCTCTCTCTCTAACAGCTGCACCTGTCTATATGTACTTGGGAAGTTTAACGCCGTTTTCTGTTCTCTCTCCATGTGTTTTTCGCTTCAGTGTGCACCGAGATTCAGGAGAAATCTGCGTTCTAATGATCTGACGCTGTAACAGGGAGCTGCAGTTTCACTCGTTTACATCCTCCGTTGCTTCTCGACGCCTTTAACTCTTAAAGAGATTTACAAGCCGGCAGATTTACGGATTGAAATGGAAGGGAGATGTGTTTTTCTCTCTGCGCATCACCGACCTCGAGAACCTCACTGCAGTAAAAATAACTTTCACACCAAAACACTGTCCGTTAGACTTCTGATCAGAAGGTCGTGAGGTCAAATCCCACCACCATCAAGCTGCCACTGTTGGGCCCTTAATCAAGGCCCTTAACTGCTCGGTTGTATGAATGAGGTCACTGTAAGTTGCTCTGGATAAAGGCGTCTGTTAAATGCCATTAATATTCATGTTCATCTCACAGGAGTTGGAGCTCTATAGCAGATCTTCCACATCTTCAAACCCATGAAAACAGATATTCCACCATCACCACTTACCCCAACCCTAACCCTAACTCTAGTTCAAGTGAAGGCAAAATTTCATGCAGCATCCAGAGACGTCCTACATAATTGTGTGTCTCCAACTTTGTGGTAACATTTTAGGGAAGAAGCAGCTATGGGTGGAAAAGCTAGGTGTCCCAATACTTTTGACCATACAATCTTTTGAAGACCACCTAAATCACCACAGGTTTCATTTGTGGAGGAGCCGAGGTGCATCAAGTTCAAGTTTATTTCTATTGCGCTTTTCACAACACAGATTGTCTCAAAGCAGCTTTACAGAATGTAACAGTGAAGGTGAATGGTGTGTGTTTATCTCTGATGAGCACCATGGAGACTGTGGTGAAGGAAAAACTCCCTTAGATGTTATGAGGAAGAAACCTTGAGAGGAAACAGACTCAAAAGCAGAAACCCATCCTCATTTGGGTGACATCAAGAGTGTGATTATAGTCTTTAAACACTACAGAACACTGGAGAGTGAGAACTAACATGAGCACTGGAGTGTGTGATTATGACT
>NC_060909.1:15321043-15341043 GCF_014805685.1 Silurus meridionalis
ACAGTATATGAGATATGAGATATACAGTAAGTATCTGAGATATGAGATACAGTAAGTATCTGAGATATGAGATATACAGTAAGTATATGAGATATGAGATATACAGTAAGTATCTGAGATATGAGATATACAGTAAGTATCTGAGATATGAGATATACAGTAAGTATATGAGATATGAGATATACAGTAAGTATCTGAGATATGAGATATACAGTAAGTATCTGAGATATGAGATACAGTAAGTATCTGAGATATGAGATATACAGTAAGTATATGAGACGAGATATGAGATATACAGTTAGTATATGAGATATGAGATACAGTAAGTATAATGGATATGAGATATACAGTAAGTATCTGAGATCAGATATACAGTAGGTATATGAGACGAGATAGGAGATATACAGTAAGTATATGAGATATGAGATACAGTAAGTATAATGCATATGAGATATACAGTAAGTATATGAGATATACAGTAAGTATATGAGAGACGAGATAAACAGTAAGTATATGAGATGAGATATGAGATATACAGTAAGTATAATGGATATGAGATATACAGTAAGTATCTGAGATATGAGATATACAGTAAGTATATGAGAGACGAGATAAACAGTAAGTATATGAGATGAGATATGAGATATACAGTAAGTATATGAGATATGCAGTAAGTATCTGAGATATGAGCTATACAGTAAGTATATGAGATATGAGATATACAGTAAGTATCTGAGATGAGATATACAGTAAGTATATGAGATGAGATATGAGATATACAGTAAGTATCTGATGATATAGAGTAAGTATATGAGACGAGATATGAGATATACAGTAAGTATATGAGATGAGATATACAGTAAGTATAATGGATATGAGATATACAGTAAGTATATGAGATATGAGATATACAGTAAGTATCTGAGATGAGATATACAGTAAGTATATGAGATGAGATATGAGATATACAGTAAGTATCTGATATGAGATATAGTGTAAGTATATGAGACGAGATATGAGATATACAGTAAGTGTATGAGATATGAGATATACAGTAAGTATGAGATATGAGATATATAGTAAGTATATGAGATATGAGATATACAGTATCTGAGATATGAGATATACAGTAAGTATCTGAGATATATGAGATATGATGGTCCTGCTCTTCATCACCCTGCTTTGTGTGGACTGGATTTGACATTTGGAGGTGTTTCTGCAGTGCAGCTCTTCACACTGATGTGATGTACACAGTGTGTTCTCTGCTGTAGATTCTGCTCAGAGTTGTATGGGGAAAGCTGCGATTGCATTTGCTTGAGTGACCTGAAGCATTTGTTTGTGCGTTTGTGCTGCTTTGTTTGGCAGCTTGGAGTAAAATCCCACTGAGAAGCAGGAGGTTGTACAGAGAAAGTTCTCTTACACACTCGCAATTATAATAATCACAATAATAATCATTTTATTAACATTATAATCAGTATTATTAATTTTAAGGTTTAAATTCAATATTAGACTTTTCTATTTTTAATACAGATGTTATGTTTATTTTGTATGTAATTCTAAGTTAAAAACTGAAAATAAAATCTAGAGTGAAACACAGGCGGCTTAGGAACTGATACAATTACTGTATTTACCATAAAATTCAGAGGACATTTTTCTTTGTCTTTTATCTGTTGAGGAACCGAAGCCAAAAGCAATTTTACTACTAACTAATGATAATTATAATAGCAATAATGAAGTTCTATTAATCTCCAGCGCACTGTTGGTGTTTTCAGGATAAAGCTCCAGAAGTGATGTGTGTGTCCTGTGCTGCTGCGAACACAATCAAACTTAACGAGTCTGAATTGTAATAACGAGTCGGTTCTTGTTTCACGTTTCAGTGCCTCCATTTAAATGCAGCGTGTTAATTGCAGATGCTTGTTTATATATTGAGTGTGTGTGTGTGTGTGTGTGTGTGTGTGTGTGTGTGTGTGTGTGTTGCGCCTGATTGGCCGTCTGCTGGAGAAGCCCTCCAAGTCTAATCATCAATTTTAATAATCAATTTTCACCTCTTGACACGTCCTTCAACGGAACGGGGGTTTATCTCAGACTGGCCTTCACAAGGTTCACACACACACATCACAACATTTGATCACAAATGTTGAGCTCAGTAGTACTTTTATACCAAAGACTGTAGAATGAACATTTACTTATAATCTTATACTCCAGTAATCATGTTAGTTCTCACTCTCCAGTGTTCTGTATTGTTGAAAGATTTATGATCAAACTCTTGATGTCACCCAAATGAGGATGGGTTCCCCTTTTGAGTCTGGTTCCTTTCAAGGTTTCTTCCTCATTACATCTAAGAGAGTTTTTCCTTGCCACAGTCGCCACGGCTGCTCATCAGGGATAAATGCACACCATTCACCTTCACTGATGATTTCTGTAAAGCTGCTTTGAGACGATGTCTGTTGTGAAAAGTGCTATACAAATAAACTTGACTTGACACACACACACGCTAATCATGCATTTATAAAGAAGAGAAAATGCGAGCATATACAAACATCACGTTGTTTTATAAATGCAATTCTGGTACACATTATAAGTAAAACTTGTAATACAACAAAGAGGAGATTTACGGAGAGAAGAACAGAGCACTAAATCTTCTGAGACCACAAATTATCCAAGAACTAGTTTAAAAAAACTGCAGACCTTCAGTTAATGTCAGTGTTCAGAAATAGGAGTCATGTGAGAATTGTAATGTTGCAGGAAACAGAGAAATGAGCATCATGTGTCTGTATATTTGCAAAAGAAAAACACTGCATGTCCTATTAAGAGCATTTAGTGAACACCAGTAAAGCATGGTGGTGGTAGTATGATAGTGTGGAGATGCTTAAATTCCTCTGGACCTGGACATTTTTTAAGGATTGGAATTTTTTCAAACTGAACTTTTAAACAACTGAATAGATGTACACATGTGGATGGATGAAAAATATCCCACAGATGCTGAGGCTGGACCTGATGGAAGCAGCTCACTCAGAAACCCTACCTATGTTCCTCCACAGCAGTGTAGAAGACGTACAGTGCGTCACAGTGGGTTTGGCTGCAGACATTAACTGCAAAAGGTCATGGACCGACTGATGAACATTTTCACACTGGGGTTAATGGTGTAATCTCAAAAAACCCGTTTTACTTCCTCAGATTTTCTACTGTTCTAGAACACAGTGGGGCAGAACACAGCGGGATGTATGGGGGGGCATGAAGGGGGCAAATACATTTACACAGCAATGAATATTTTGTTTTTAGATTGAAAATACGGCAGCCTAGTGGGTCTTCAATCAACCATAATGCACACACACACACACACACACACACACACACACACAGTTTTATCTTTGTTCTTGATGCTGCCTACAGGGTGAGCAATGAAACTTCGCCCTCCTGTGTGCAGACACAAAAACACCATCAGCTCTCCTTTCACCCCTGAGTGTGTGTGTGTGTGTGTGTGTGTGTGTGTGTGTGTGTGTGTGTGTGTTAGGGCTGTTTCTCTTTTTTCCAGGTGTGATAAAAGAATATAAAAGAGTAAAACAAAAGGGAAAGGGTAATGGCAGTGATGACTGTGTGCGTGCGTGCGTGCGTGCGTGCGCGTGTGTGTGTATATGTGTGCGTGCGTGTGTGTATGTGTGTGCGTGTGTGCGTGTGCGTGTGTGTGTGTGTGCGTGTGTGATGGTAAACTCACAGTTAGACGGCATCTCATCTGAAGAATCTGGACAATCTGCTTCACCATCACACAGCCAGTTCTCTGACACACACACTCGTCCGTCTGCACACAGAATCTCTCCATCATCACACACTGGAGACAGAGAGAGAAGGAAAGAGGAAGAGATAGAGAGAGGAATGGAGAGAAGGAGAGGTCAGGGGGAAGGATAGAGTGGTGCATATGGAGAATAAATGACAGATCAGGAAGAAAAACAAAGAAAGACAAGTGAGTGATAAACAGAGAAAAGAGAAAATTAATGTGAAGTGAGAGACAGAAAGGAAAAACGAGAGTAAGAGAGAGAGAGATAGAATGATGGGACAGATAAGATGTGAGAGAGGTATGAGATAACGATAGAGAAGTGATAGCACGAATGAATGAAGGATTGAACAGAAGACAGGAGGTGAAGACAAGATGATGCCAAAGCAGATGACGGATGAGTGATAAAGGGAAGTGATGAACAGACAGAGGAAAAGAGGATTGACCGATGGAGAGAACAAAGA
Organism: Silurus meridionalis; assembly: GCF_014805685.1. Lineage (NCBI taxonomy): Eukaryota > Metazoa > Chordata > Actinopteri > Siluriformes > Siluridae > Silurus > Silurus meridionalis. Next base: position 15,325,280 of record NC_060909.1, read on the forward strand.
TTAAGATGTTTTAGATTGAGACGAACATGAATATTTAATGAGCTTTATAAATATGTATGGTGTATGCTAATGAGACAGATACACGCACTGTGATGAGATAAAGATGTGTACGAGGTCGGCGAGCGCTTAAGTCCTCTGATGTTTGTATTTATGCCATCTTTGGTTTCTGTAGTAACAGTGCATTCACAGAGGAGTGTAGAGCAGATGTTCTACATAATCTAAGACATAGAGCTGTGCTGACACATTCATCTGCCCTTTAATGAAGGACTCAAGAATGTGCTATACTTCACCAGGCAGGAGATGAAGAACAAGCAGAATCGAGTTTGAGGAGGGGGATTACAGCTGACATCATGTAAATGGTGTTGGACATCTGCTGACATTGAGACCAAAGAAACATGGAGGAAAAAAGAGAAATGTGGAAGAACCTGAAGGAACCTGGAGGAACCTGAAGGAATCTGGAGGAACCCAAAGAAACCCAGAGGAACCCATAAACTCAGAGTTCAGGAGGAATCTGAGAATTTAGTACAGTCCAGTTGAAGTCCAGCACAAGCTTATCTCCAACATTCCCTCAGTGAAAGCTACTGGCCCTGAAAATCTAGTGTGTGATTTGGGACAGAACACATGATGGAGGTGTAGCAGCTGTAGATCAGTAGAACAGAAACAGTGTTTAATAAAGACTTCAGAATGAAAGTTTTTCCACTCTGTAGAATACAAAGTGCAGTCTGGAGGAGCACTTCTGGAACTGTGTGTGTGTGTGTGTGTGTGAGATTAAAACTCATTTCAGCGTTTCATCATCCTACCTGCTGAGTGTTGACTGAATGAACTCTGAGATAAAGTAGATTATACACACACACACACACACACACACACACACACACACACACACGTTTCCCCAATCTCTTTTTATTCTATTTTCTCTCTTTCTGTCTTTGTGTGTGTGTGTGTGTGTGTGTGTGTGTGTGTGTGTGTGTGTGTGTGTGTGTGTGTTACCACATTGTTTTCCTCTAACAGCACAATAATAAGTGTTTTATTTCTTTTACACCACAATCATGTAGCAACAATAATATTTACAGCTGGTACAGTTTACGCTTTTTATCTATTTAAAGTTACAATTCAGTTCCTGTTATCACTTACATTATAGCAGCTATAAACACACATCACATCTCTCTCCTCTCTCTCCCCCTTTCTCTCCTTGTTCTTTCTACTTTCTCTCTGTTTAAGTTAATAAGAGGAATAAATCACATACCATGTTCCTGAGAAACGGTGAAGAAATGTGAGCAGGTTTGTCCTGAATATGTCTCAGTTTGATCTCAGACAGTTACAGGAGCAGCGACACTGGAGACTCTTTTCACACACATTACAGAAAACTGTGTTATACACACCAGAGTGGAGTGTGTGCTACTACACCTGCTCAGGTCAAACCACACGCTAACCTACTCCAATCACAGCTGGGACTACTGTAATCACACACACACACACACACACACACACACACACACACACATTTTCTTCTTCATTATCTATTACAAGCAGATAAATCCTCCATGTCTCATTTACAATGTCTTTGCTTTATCTATAAACACACACACACACACACACACACACACACGCACATATAGACAGACAAACTTTTTGACTCTGCTGGTGTAATTTCTCCAACTAGGAATCATGAATTATTCATCAGCTGTTAAAATTCAGCTTCTTTCTCGCACGTTCTGTTCCAAACAGCTCCCCGAGCGCCTCAGCCTGAGAAACCACAAGCGTTAAAATATGTTCTCATCGTGCAGCGTGAACTGAAGAACAGGATGAACACATGCAGACCGAGCCAGACCTCCTCTCCTCAGTTCTGATCTTCTCTTTCCACACCTTCACATCTCATAACTTCAACAGTAGCACAGAGACATTGAGTAGAGACAAGAGTAGCACACACACACACACACACACACACACACACACACACACAGAGTAGAGACGAGTGGCACACACACACACACACACACACACACACACACACACACACACACACAGTAGAGACGAGTAGCGCACACACACACACACACACACAGTAGAGACAGTAGCGCACACACACACACACACACACACAGTAGAGACGAGTAGCGCGCACACACACACACACACACACACACACAGTAGAGACAGTGGCGCACACACACACACACACACACACACAGACACACACAGAATAGAGACAAGACTAGCACACACACACACACACACACACAGAGTAGAGACGAGTGGCGCACACACACACACACGCACACACACACACACACACACACACACACACACACACACACACACAGAGTAGAGACAAGTAGCACGCACACACACAATCACACATAATAGACAGAAGAGTAGTGTACACACACACACACACACACACACACAGTATTGAACTGATATTATACACTTCTTGGAAGCCCCGCCTCCGTTCTCCTCCTCCTGTAGAGTATCAGATCAAACCCAGTATGAACACTGATAAACATTATTGTTTGTTTATTTGTAGTGTTCTCGTACAGTGTGTTGGAACTCAATGAAGACAGAGTCGTAGTAAGGTTGACCATTTACTGTGACCTCCTCATTAACATGTGGTGAAAACTGTAATAAAACATTACATAAAATATTGAATAAAATATTAAAACATTCAGAGCCTATGTTTTGATAAACACACCATTATAAGTAACTAACACCAATTCACTTGTAGCAATAACACGAGCTACTAGCATTGCTTGTACACACGTAGCAAACAACAGTTTACAACATCTGATCAAACATCACATTTATATCTAAAGAGAGAAAAATCAACTCACGGCATTGCGTCTCTGTGGTTTAAAGCTGAAGCAATAATATTTAACGAGAGCAAAACTTTCTTCTTGTTTTACATGCTGAACCGAGAAACTAGCAGGAAGAGATCCAACAGGAAGTGACAAAACAGGAAGTGACATCATCCAATTATATTTTACAAATAACAATAAATAACATATGCAAACCGAATACTTAAAGGTTAACTCCCCTTAAAGGACAACACATTATTTGTTTGTTGTTTTTACTGGTATTGGGGGAGTTTCTGTTGTTCTGTGTGGTTCATTTGGTAAATTAGGGTTTGTTTTTATTTCTCCTTCTCAGTAATGACACTCTGAGGCCCAGCAGAGAGCACAGCACAATTAGAGCTCATTTCATCTAACGAGCTTAAGCCTTCATGCTCCTGTGCCGTGTCAGAAACAAACTCACTTAACTAAACCCATCAAATCAGAAAGAAACTCCGTCTCAGAAAACGATCGCTTGTTTGTGATTACACGCATCTCCAGACCAGCTGTATAGTGGGGGGGGCAGGAGGTGAGACTGGGAGAAGAGGTCTGGTGAAAACAGTTTTTAATGAGTAAAGAGGCAGAGGGAAAAGCACAGTTAAAAACAGTCCTAAATCAGTGAGCCAAAACCAAGTCAGATAAAACTCAGAGAAAAAAAATCAGAGAGCCAGCAGGCAGAGCAATGTAGGAAAAAACTAAATCAGAGCACAAACAAATGGTCAGGCAGACAGACAGACAAGCAGACAGACAGACAGGCAGGCAGGCAGTCAGTCAATCAGGCAGCCAGACAGATAGGCAGACAGACAGACAGATAGGCAGACAGACAGACAGGCAGTCAGACAGACAAGCAGGCAGTCAGTCAGTCAATCAGGCAGGCAGACAGATAGGCAGGCAGACAGATAGGCAGGCAGTCAGGTCAGAACAGGGATCTGAGACAGGGTTGGGAACCAGGAAGTAATGTAGGCACAATGGCAAGAATAACCTCAGGGAGTTAAGGAACTGGTGAGGTATCTGGTGCTGAGTAAACGTCTTTGGTGGGTTTAAATACCAGGTGGTGCAGGAAAAACGGCAAACAGGGAAGATCCTGGTGGGCGGAGTTTCTCTAATAGACACGTATTCTCTCACGTATTTTATATTTATTTAAGACAGAAAACTCACATGGAAGTCACAGAAGATCATCAAGCTCATTTCCAGTAAACCACACACACACACACACACACACACACACACACACACACAGAAATCTATCAAACAGTAAATAGTTGAATGACGTTGAAGCCACAGATGTTTATTTCTGTAATGTGTAAAATGTTCATTAGCTTTAATTTCAGTGATGTATGATGGGTAATTTAGCACCCGAACATCCATCAACGCTTGTGTGTGTGTGTGTGTGTGTGTGTGTGTGTGTGTGTGTGTGTGTGTGTGGACAGGACAGTTTTTGTATACATGCATATGGTGCTGTGTGTAATGGATTTGGGAGTAAAGGTGTGTGTGTGTGTGTGTGTGTGTGTGAGACAATCTGAATCAGTCTCTCTCTCTTTACAGCTGCACTCGGATTATTCCACAAAATAACGAGACACAAAACGGACAGATGTATGAGCATAAAGGAAGCAAAACGGATGAAGGATAAGAGGAGAGAGAGAGAGAGAGAGAGAGAGAGAGAGAGGGGAAAAAAGAGAGAAGGAAAAGACCTGAGGAAACAGCGGTTTGTGATGGCAGATGGTTTCTGCTGAAAACCTCAATGAAAGAACAGCAATGAATCTGGAGAAGAGAGAGAAAGGAAGAGGGAGGGAGAGATGAAGAAAAGAGATGTAAAGGAGTGAAAGAAAGAATGAGATCTATGTGCTTTTCAATCTTCAGACAGCCATTACACCCTCACAGTTTGGACTTTTGAATGTTCCTCTGTGTGAATTGGGTTTACACAGGAAGCCTCCTGAAACTCTTCATGACAATGGAAGTGCAGCATTGCATGATGGGAAAAGCACAGCGCTACACATCTGTTTTCTACACGAATTGTGTAGAAATAAAAACCCCTGCGAAAAGGAACTGGCGCACATAGAGACGCACCTCAGCACAATTAGACAGCAGAAGAACCGATGAGGAACACTTTACAGTTCATTCCAGAGACGTGCTCTCAGCTCACACACCGAACCAGGAACGACATTTACTAATTAAATGCTAAAGAACATGTGCTGCTTTGGAAGGCTACAGAAACAGGAAGTGAGGTGATAACATCAATGAGATGGTTCACTCTCAGTACACACTGATGGTCCTAATGATCTTCCTTCTTCAATGGGGCAGAAGACATCTTAAAATTCATTTCATTTTTTGTTATTGCTTTATGAAAAGGATTGTGTTCCATGATCTTAAGTGAAACAAAGAGAGAGAGAGAGAGAGAGAGAGAGAGAGAGAGAGTGTGTGTGTGTGTGTGTGTGTGTGTGTGTGTGTGTGTGTGTTCTCTAAAGACATTTAAGTCTTCTGAATCCCATGTGTTTATTTTGGATGATTTTTCTAGTGGGAGATGGTCCTGCTCTAATCCTGGGATCTCCTAACCCACATTATATCAGCGTGAAATAAAGACGGTTTGATGCAGTTAGAAAATGAAACAGATCCACCTCATTGTCCTCACAGCTGTAATTAGTCTAATAAAACCTGTTTACACGTCTAGCCGCTGGGGACCTTCAGCCTGTCAGGATGAGGTCTTCATCTCCAAACCCAACGGCCTTTACATGTCAGTGAAGTGAGGGGAAGAATTAACGCACTGTTCCACACTCCTTTCTGGATCAAACATCTCAAACCTACCAAGGATTAGCACTTTCACCTCATCCAATATACATGCTCCCCGAGAAACACACACACACACACACACACACACACACACACACACACACACACACACACTGCTGTTATACATTAATGTTCAGCATGAACGTCACAATGCTCCTGATTTGCCATCTTCAGTCTCACTCTTATAATCCTGCTACTAGTGTAGACCACACTACAGTCCCCTTCCCAGTCCCTTCTCCGTGTCCACAGTCCTTTAGTGTATATAATCTCTCACAGTCTACATTCCTTTAGTGTCCACAGTCCCCCCTCAGTGTCCACAGTCCCTCAGCGTCCACAGTCCCTCCTCAGTGTCCCAAATCCCTCCACAGTCCCTCCTCCGTGTCCACAGTCATTTAGTGCCTATAATCTCTCACAGTCTACAGTCCTTCAGTGTCCACAGTCCCCCCTCAATGTCATGAATCCCTGCACAGTCCCCCCTCAGTGTAAACAGTCCCTCAGTGTCCACAGTCCCTTCTCAGTGTCCACAGTCCCTCAGTGTCCTCAAGTGTGTTACTGATAAAAAACCTTTTACGGTGGTCCACCTGGCCAGACAGTGCAGTAATGGACTCTGCATACACATTAGCATTAGCATGCCTCCAGAGGTTAACAGAAGCCCGGAGTAATAATATAAATATAAATATATAGTAAGTAATGACTCGAGCCCATAATCTCTCCTCATAAACGGATCTCCAGGCACTAAAAAGCGTCTAAAAGCCTTAAATGGGACCGGGTTATAAATTAATCACCAACAGTAATGTGTCTCATGGCCTTTAGCGTCTACACGTGACCCGCACTAGCCAAAGCTAATTTTATTCAGTGTCCCACTTTTGCTTAGGTGTAGACACACTCTCTGTGTTGTGGATGAGATTTGAAATACATTTCTAGTTTTCATTTCTGTCTCTGTGTGTGTGTGTGTGTGTGTGTGTGTGTGTGTGTGTGTGTGTGTTGGTTTTATATGGAGTTAATGAGTTTAGAGAATCATAAGGAACACATTTGTGGGGTATTGAGCGGCTGTAATTCTCTCTTCTGACGAGTAATGGAATAAAGCTCGTTCTCTTCAAGGTTTCTCGCTTCTTTATCTAGTCCACTGTAGAGAGTATTTGAATAGTAACGCTAGAATGCTACACACTGCGAATAGGAGATGCAAGTTTAAATTTATATTCCAGGTTTGAGCAGGAATTTGGAAATGTGAAAGGCTTGGTCGAGTTCTACAACAGCATTCAGGACGGATCAGCACACCTCAAGGTTCTTGAACCTTCTGCATGTGGTTCTAGTGTTCATCTGATCATAGGAAGAATGTTGGTTTAAATCCCCACAATGCCAGGGCTACAGATGGAACACTGGTATAGTGATGGAACACTGGTAGTGTGGTGTCCCTGTGAGATTATGAACTTCAGTTTAAATCATTAGCTTCTCTCAGGATGTAGAAGAGGGCAGATAGCTCTTTCCTGCATGACTCCACCCTGTATTCAGAAAGGTTTATTTCTCATTTAAATATCTAAATCACTATTTTAATATTAATTATATCTTCACTCTTCACCCCTCCCCTGTCTCTCTTTCCTTCTGTTTCTCTCGCTTTTCTCTCTCCATCTGTTCCTGGATCTCAAAGAGTCTGTAAAAATGACTCATGCTGACTTCTGAATAGAAGATATTATTATATTAATAATATATAATCTGTATATTAAGACACACACACACACACACACACACACATCTCTCCAGGGGGTTGGTAATCCTTCCTTCAGATTGTGTGTGTGTGTGTGTGTGTGAGAGAGAGAGAGAGAGAGAGAGAGAGAGAGAGAGAGAGAGAGAGAAAGAGATGTAAATAAAATAGTCTTGAGGGAACTGGAGGAGAGCGTGACAGACAGTTTGAGTGTAACAGCAGATTTACGTCAAATTTTATATACACAGTAATTTCATCAAAAATGCCATCATGAAAAGAGTATTGATTAGTGTGTGTCTCTCTCTCTCTCAAACACACACACACACACACACACACACACACACACTAATCCAGGTGTCACTAGTTCTGTTTAATTAGACATTAGTACACAGAGATAAACAGATCTTTATCAAGAAATCCAGATAAAGAGGACCCTCAGCCTCAGAAGATCTGAGATCTACTATCAGAGAGAACAAACACCATGACTGATGTACAGCATCAGAAACGTTCTTACTGAAGACTCATACAATTACACACATACACACATACACATACACACAATTATACACTCATACACACATACTCATACACACATTTTTTCACTCATACACACATACTCATATACACACAACCATACACACATACTCATATACACACAACCATACACACATACTCATATACTCATACACACAATCATATACACATACTCATACACAATCATACACACATACACACATACTCATACACACATACTTATATACACACAACCATACACACATACTCATACACATACTCATACACACATAATCATACACACATACTCATACACTCATACACACACTCATATACACATACTCATATACTATACACACATACACACATATCATACACACATACTTATATACTCATACACACAATCATACACATACTCATACACACAATTATACACTCATACACACATACTCATACACACATTTTTCACTCATACACATACTCATATACTCATACACACAATCATACACATACTCATATACTCATACACACAATCATACATACACACATACTCATACACACAATCATACACATATACACACATACTCATATACACACAACCATACACACATACTCATATACTCATACACACAATCATACACACATACACACATACTCATACACACACTCATACACACATACTCATATACTCATACACACAATCATACACACACATACTCATACACACATACTTATATACACACACATACACATACACATACTCATATACACATACACACAATCATACACACATACTCACATACTCATACACACACTCATACACACATACTATACACATATACACACATACACATACTCATATACACACAATCATACATACATACTCATATACTCATACACACAATCATACACACATACTCATACACACAATTATACACTCATACACACATACTCATACACACATTTTTCACTCATACACACACTCATATACTCACACACAATCATACACATACTCATATACTCATACACACAATCATACACACATACATACACACATACTCATACACACTCATACACATACTCATACACACAATCATACACATACTATATACACACAATCATACACATACTCATACATACTCATACACACATACTCATACACACATATCATATACTCATACACATACATACTCATATACACACAATCATACACACATACTCATATACTCATACACACAATCATATACTCATACACACATACTCATATACATACACACAATCATACACACATACTCATATACTCATACACACAATCATATACTCATACACACATACTATATACACATACTCATATACTCATACACACAATCATACACACATACACACATACTCATATACACACAACCATACACACATACTATATACTCATACACACAATCATACACACATACTCATACACACATACTCATATACACATAATCATACACACATACTTATATACTCATACACACATACTCATATACACACAATCATACACACATACTCATATACTCATACACACATTTTTCACTCATACACACATACTCATACACTATACACATACTCATATACACATAATCATACATACACACACTCATATACTCATACACACAATCATACACACATACTCATATACTCAAAAACACAATCATACACACATACTCATATACTCATACACACAATCATACACACATACTTATACACACAATCATACACACATACTCATACACTCATACACACATACTCATATACTCATACACACATAATCATACACACATACTCATACACATACTCACACACACATACTCATACACACATACTCATACACACATACTCATACACATACTCATATACACTCATACACACATAATCATACACACATACTCATACACACATACTCATACACACATACTCATACACTCATACACACATACTCATATACTTATACACACATACTCATACACACAATCATACACACATACTTATATACTCATACACACAATCATACACACATACTCATACACTCATACACACACAATCATACACACACATACTCATACACTCATACACACAATCATACACATACTCATACACTCATACACACATACTCATACACTCATACACTCATACACACATACTCATACACTCATACACACACATACTCATACACACAATCATACACATACTCATACACACTCATACACACACAATCATACACACATACACACATACTCATACACACAATCATACACACAATCATACACACATACTCATACACTTATACACATATACTCATACACACAATCATACATACACACACATACACTCATACACACATACTCATACACATAATCATACACACATACTCATATATTCATACACACATACTCATATACTCATACACACATGATCATACACACTCATATACTTATACACACATACTCATATACTCATACACATACTCATATACTATACACACATACTCATACACACATAATCATACACATACTCATACATACTCATACACATACTCATACACATACACATACTCATATACTCATACATACATATACTCATACACACAATCATACACACATACTCATATACTCATACACACAATCATACACATACTATACTCATACACACAATCATACACACATACTCATATATACTCATACACACACTCATACACACATACTCATACTCATACACACAATCATACACACATACTCATATACACAATCATACACACATACTTATACTCATACACACAATCATACACACATACTCATACACACAATTATACACTCATACACACATACTCATACACACATTTTTCACTCATACACACATACTCATATACACACAATCATACACACATACTCATATACTCATACACACAATCATATACTCATACACACATACTCATATACACACAACCATACACATACTCATATACTCATACACACAATCATACACACATACTCATATACACACAATCATACACACATACTATATATACACATACACACATACTCATATACACATAATCATACACACATACTATATACTCATACACACAATCATATACTCATACACACACATACTCATACACACAATCATACACACATACTCATATACTCATACACACAATCATACACACATACATATACACATACACATATACACACATACTCATATACTCATACACAATCATATACTCATACACACATACATATATACACATAATCATACACACATACTCATATACTCATACACACAATCATATACTCATACACACATACTCATATACACACAATCATACACACATACTCATATACTCATACACACAATCATATACTCATATACACACATACTCATATACACATACTCATATACTCATACACACAATCATACATACATACACATATACATACACATATACACACATACCATACACACATACTATACTCATACACACATACACACATATCATACACACACATACTCATACACACATACTCATATACACACACACATACTCACACATACTCATATACTCATACACACAATCATACACACATACTCATACACACATACTCATATACATATACTCATACACACATACTCATATACTCATACACACATACTCATATACTCATACACACATGATCATACACACACATATACTTATACACACATACTCATATACTCATACACACATACTCATATACTCATACACACATACTCATACACACATAATCATACACACATACTCATATACACATAATCATACACACATACTCATATATACATACACACATACTATATACTCATACACACATGATCATACACACACACATATACTATACACATACACACATATACTCATACACACATCCTCATATACTCATACACACATACTCATACACACATAATCATACACACATACTCACATACTCATATACACACATACTCATAAACACATAATCATACACATAATCATATACTCATACATACATACTTATACACACAATCATACACACATACTCATATACTCATACACATACTCATATACTCACATACTCATACACATGATCATACACACACATACATACTCATACACACATACTCATATACTCATACACACATACTCATACACATAATCATACACACATACTCACATACTCATACACATACTCATACACACATAATCATACACATAATCATATACTCATACATACATACTTATACACACAATCATACACACATACTCATATACTCATACACACATACTTATACACACAATCATACACACATACTCATATACTCATACACACAAACTTATATACTCATACACACACTCATACACTCATACACATACTCATACACACAATCATACATACATACTCATATACTCATACAGACATAATCATACAAACATACTCATACACTCATACACACATGATCATACACACATACTCATATACTCATACAGACATAATCATACACACATACTCATACACATAATCATACACACATACTCATATACTCATACACACATACTCATACACTCATACACATGATCATACACACATACTCATACACTCATACAGACATAATCATACACACATACTCATATACTCATACACACATACTCATACACATACACACATACTCATAAACTCATACACACAATCATACACAGAATCATATACACATACTCATACACACATACTCATATGATCATACACACAATCATACACACATACTCATATACTCATACACATATAATCATACACATATACTATACACACATACACACATACATACACACATACTCATACACACATACTCATACACACATACTCATATACTCATACACACATACTTATATACACACAATCATACACTCATACTCACATACTCATACACACATGATCATACACACACATACTCATATACTTATACACACACAATCATACACACAATCATACACATACTATACTCATACACACAATCATACACACATACTCATACACACATACTCATATACTCATACACAATCATACATACACACATAATCATACACATACATACTCATACACACACACACATACTCATACACACATGATCGTACACACAATCATACATACATACACACATACTCATACTCATACACACAATCATACACAAATACTGCATACTTATACACACAATTATACACACACTCATACACACACATACTCATACACACATAATCATACACACATAATCATATACTTATACACATACTCATACACACAATCATACACTCATACTCATACACACATGATCATACACACATACATATACTCATACACACACAATCATACACACAATCATACACATACTCATATACTCATACACACACAATCATACACACATACTCATATACTCATACACGCATACTCATACACACATGATCATACACACAATCATACACACATACTCATACTCATACACACAATCATACACAAATACTGCATACTTATACACACAATTATACACACACTCATACACACATACACACATACTCATACACACATAATCATACACACACTCATATACTCATACACACATACTCATACACACAATCATACACTTATACTCATACACACATGATCATACACACATACTCATATACTTATACACACACAATCATGCACACATACTCATATACTTATACACACATAATCATACACACATACTCACACACATACTCATACACATACTCATACACACATACTCATACACACTCATACACATACACACACATACTCATATACTCATACACACATACTCATACACACACATAATCATACACACATACTCACATACTCATACACACATACTCATATACTCATACACACATACTCATACACACATACTCATACACACATACTCATACACACATACTCATACACACATACTCACACACACATACATACATACTCATACACACATACTCATACACACATACTCACATACTCATACACACATACTCATATACTCATACACACATACTCACACATACTCACACACATACATACTCATATACTCATATACACATACTCATACACATAATCATACACATAATCATACACACACTCATATACTCATACACACATACTCATACACACAATCATACACTCATACTCATACACACATGATCATACACACAAACTCATACACACAATCATACACTCATACTCATACACACACACATACTCATACACACATACTCATATACTTATACACACATAATCATACACACATACTCACATACTTATACACACACAATCATGCACACATACTCATATACTTATACACACATAATCATACACACATACTCACATACTCATACACATACTCACATACTCATACACATAATCATACACACATACTCATACTCACATACTCATACACTCATACACACATACTCATATACTCATACACACATACTCATACACACATACTCATATACTCATACACATACTCATATACTCATACACACACATACTCATACACACACACATACTCATATACTCATACACACATACTCATACACACATACTCATATACTCATACACACATACTCATACACACATACTCATACACCCAATCATACACACATACTCATACACACATGCTCATATACTCATACACACATGATCATAAACTTTATATATATATATATATATATATATATATTAATCTAATGACTAAAAAATGCTTTTGTGCTTGGGTTTTTCATCTCAGTTGTTTCTGTGACATTATTTTCCAAGTTTGAACTGATAAGTTCGAGGCACATGCTAATAGCAGTACACTTTGCATTTGCCTCGCAGTAACAGAAATGTGTGAATTCACACACTGTAAAAAATGTATAATAAAAAATACCTTTGTGTTTTATCAGATTAAATAAAGAATCAGCCTGTCAGCAAATGTCTGTTTATTAATTCTATTAAAAACATGAGAAATAGCTACCAGTTACACATGTATAGGTATATACACACTCGTTTATCTGTAATAGTCTGCAATAATGCACCAGCAAAGAACACAGATTAGCAAGGTGATACTCTTATAATCCTTCTGTTCACAAATTCACTCATCACAAGGCAGAGCCCAGATCCTGATCAAAGTCAGTCACATATTGATCAGAAGAAACCAAGATCTCAGATGATACTGTATCTGAAACACAGTGATATGTTCAAGCATTAGGAATTAAAATGACTTGTGATCACTGAGTTTAAACTCAATGATGGGCAGAAAAAGCTGAAAATGATGAAAGTGTGATGCTGAAGGACAAAGCAGACCTGAGCAGGAACAGGAGAAAGTAATATATATCACAATCTGCTGGATAGTCAATGTGGTACTGGAACTTTCCTAATAACACCTGAGTAAGTGAGTGAGTGTGTGTGTGTGTGTGTGTGTGTGTGTGTAAGAGTGTGTGTAAGAGTGTGCACACACCACTGGAAGGCAGAAGGGTTGTTAAAATGCTTTCCTGTATCAGCAGGACTGTACACAGTCTTATCGTTTTAGCCTTCATTTCGTTTCTCTAGGAAATAATTCCACTGCTCTGTGTGCAGGACGTACAGGGACGTGGTGTTAATCAGACCAACTATCACAAATATACTCTCATATACATACACTCCACGTCTGCAACACTGGTACTGAGGTGTTAAACCTCCTGTTGAGTTGAAACTAAGAAATAAACCAGCAGTCTAAACTCACCTAGTAATTGGCTAGCGTGTGCTATTACTGAGAGGTGGTGCATGTGTCGCAGTTCAGAGAACGTTAATCAATATAGTGGACAGCAGTGTTAGTGCATGGACAGCGCACGGTGCTGAAATTTC